>NC_133205.1:2472500-2547500 GCF_958299795.1 Porites lutea | reverse complement strand
ACATGAAGTAGCCATGCGTTCATTAGAACATTATAGGGGACGTTTTGTCTTTATACTGAAATTTTTAGGAGACCTTTTTTTAACAATCGCAATATGACAGGCTACCCAAGCTCACTAGAGGAACGCGGACGTGACTCTCTCGTGCGAATGGGTGTTGTGTTACAAAAAATTTACACATTTTTGTATGAGATGTAAACGGTTTTTCTTAAAAGAGAGAAAAAATGTTATATTTTTAAATGAAATAGACTTACCTTATTGTCTTGTTGTATTCTTTGTTGTTTACCCGCGTCTCGGGCCGTTTTGAAGCGTTTTCGGCGAGTTAACTCGTCATTATTCGGACACTTGCCAAGCAAATGCGGTCTTCACAAAACCTCTCGAGGGGACCCGGGGAGCTAACGGGTTTGTTTGTCGACTGCAGGCCGCTGGCTACCCTCGCCCGGCTTTGTTCGGGCGAAGACAGTCGGCTTGCGAGGCGGCCAGCTTTATGCCACGCGAAGTATTGCAGCAGGCAGAAAAATTCTCGATCGTGCTGTGAAAAGTGTAATGTATATAAGGTGTAGATTCCCTGAGGATTTTACTAGCGTTAGATTTCACGTGTAGTTTCATGTGACTTTTGATGACCTTTGTTGTAAACAAACCTTCAAAGTTCGAACATTGTTCTCTGTCACACTACGAACTTGCTATTTCAAGTTGGCGCTAATCTATAAATGTTATTTCCCTTTCGCTGTTTGAAACTCGACAAGTTTAAGGTTCAAAAATGTCGAAGCAGAAGAATAAGAGCAATTTTAAGGCCACGAGCATGGCAGAAATGTAGGAAGAGGAGTGCTTTTAGTGGAAATTCTCGCCCCAGCAGCTGAAATGGTTTTATAAACATTGGAACTAAAACTGGTGATGGAGGCAAATTCTTTTTCTTTCGTTGGCACTTAGCGAAAGCTACAACTAGTTTTAGTTACCCGACATACTATGCGATCGGTGAACGGGTCCACTGCAGTTTTTTAATCCTGAAAACAATTCATGGATCCCGCCCCATTGCTTTGCAGGCTACAGTTTGGAAGAGCCTAGTTCGACTTTCGGAAGCCGTTCGAGCAAGAGATAGAAAGCATCGCTAGAAATAAACGATCTGTGGGAAGATTTGCGAATCGAGTGAATGGACATGGAACTGCAACATCTCTGCTTTGAATTTCTGGAGGAATTGAGTCCGGGGGTAAATTTCCAGCGGAAATCACTGTTCGGGGTATATAGTCTTTCTCTTACAGTCTTAGCAGGGGAACACCAAAATAACGCTAACTCGCCGAAAACGCTTCAAAACGGCCTGTGACGCCGGCAAACAACAAAAAATACAACAAGGCAATAAGGTAAGTCGATTTCATTAAAACAAATAACATTTTTTCTCTTTTTAAGAAAAACCCTTTACATACAAGCCTTTGTAAATAACCGTTTGTAACACAACACCGCTCGCAAGCAAGAGTCACGTCCGCGTTTCTGTAGTGTGCTTGGGCTACTTGTGTTTAAATGTGAATGACACAACCTCCGAAAATCGTTGTTAAACTATTAGAAAACCTACGAATATTTTAGACGAATGGAACGGTTATCCAGAACTTTTTAGCTTTTCTTGAGCTTTAGAAAGTTCTAGGCAATATTTGCTCCTTCGAACAGTTATTTAAAAAAACAACAACAACAACAACAACAACCAGTGGCTGCATGCATGGGTGTCCCTGAGCGTAGCCTGCGAACCGCAGACGTATTTCCGGTCGTTCCAAACTAGTGCCGAAAAAAACCGGATGCTCTCGCAGGCTACCCTGAGCGAAGTTTCTGTAGAAACTTGAGGTACATTCTGTATACTCTATGGTCAAGGAAAGTACGTTTTTAAAAGGGAATTTTTGTAGTTATAAAGGTTTCATGGATGTTTTCTACATTTTTACATCGGCGTGAAGAAAACCACAAAATGTGCATTTGAAATTTATTTTTTGCCTTGTGCTAAGCCGATTTCACTTGCGTGAATGGATCCACGATCCAGTTAGTGTTACGCGAATTGCTTTTTAGGATTAACTAATGGGTTTTTGAATAAAAATTTTCAAGTAATTAAGTTATTCATCAATGATTGCTCATTCATAACGTTAGCTCAAAACACGATCGTGAGACTACTCCCATTTCTTGAATTAAAACTAAAAGTGTTGTTTTTGTACATGTTTCATTGAATTAATATTCATTTTCTTATTCATTACTTGCCTATCAAGACTTTTGCTAGCCTGCGAAAGCATCCGTTTCTCCTCGCCGCCGGGACGTCCCCATCGACGAAGAGCAAGGAGAAACGGATGTTTTCGCACGCTAGAATTTTGCAAAGTGCTGATGTTTTTCCATAACTCGTGCCCTGAATACAGCTGAAACCACTTGAAAGAAGTTTGTTTTCAGTTCCTTGTTTACGGCTTTATATTCTCTCTGAAAACGTGAGCTTATCTAAAATATAAAAGAGTTCTCCTCTATTCTAGCGACAGACTCGTCGTCTTTTCGAGCCCGAGTGTGTCTTTAAAAAAAAAGAAAAGGTTAAAGATTGGATTATAGTTATTGGTTAGCGAAGAAGGTTAAATTTCACAATTTTTTCAATTCAGGTTCGTTTGCGGGATATTTTTTCTTAATCATTAAGCCCCTCCTTCTAAAGGTTAACTGATGCCGAAGGCTCCTTATTTCTTTTTTTCGTTTGTTTGTTTTCTTGGCTTAGAGTTCATGGTATTAGTTTAAATGTGATTGCTTTGATCATAATTATAGAAACGGAGGCTTCGCTTTTAGCCCTGGCTAAATCTATATGTTATGTTTATGCACTACAAGGGTGGTTTGTATAAATGGTAAGCACCCCAGGTCTGAGGTTCTTTCTACACCCCACCCCACCCCCGCCCCCGTCTTCACCACATTTTCCCTTTCAAGTCTACGATGCTTAAAATTTGGCTCACTACTAACAAAAGCATTAGGAATCTAATTAAAAATTTTTATCCCTGTTGTCGTTAGATGCGATTTACCTTTCGTCTGGCTTCTCGAAGATCTTACTCGCCCTCTTACGATTGTGATCCGTATATCATAAGCAGTGGTAGCCTTCTTGGTTCAGGAGATTCATGGACAGCAGAGTGTGCTAACTATCCTGGCAACAATTCACAGTGCCATTCAGTTATCATAGGAAGCACTGGTTTTCGCTGTACAGACTACAGCAACAGTGAGGATTGGTCAATGGGTGAAAACAACTTTACGCACACCTTCTCGTCGATCCACGACAAATGGATTGTAAGGTAAGTTTTTGCATTTTTAGAAACCAATTAATCCAATAAAACTGAAATGAAAAAAAAATTCAAAAGGTGATGTTAAAAGCTTTAACCTAATACCACAATTTTCCACTTTTGTTTCGTTAACAGCTACACTAGCTGCTGTTGGATATCTTTATCTCGATATGGAGGTGGCAGTTGGCTTGTATCGACGACTGTTAACCTCACCAGACGGTCGGATAATGGCAGAATTAACTCTTCTCCTGTATCAAGAAGCCCTGCTATTGTCCGATGGCATGAAGGCTGCCCCCAGTCTCTACGAATTCCAGTAGAAGATGCAGACGGAGATGTGGTAAAGTGCCGATTAGCGACTTATCCAGAGTCCTACGTGTACAGCGACAGTTTTCCATATGGTAATCTCGACGAGGTAACCGTGCTGGTGATTTATGTGCTTGTTTTTCCGTTCTTTTTATGCAACAGAGAATTATTTACCCTAATGCGTAAAGTTAATGTTAATGCGTTAATTCAATAATGCTTAAAGTTACGGATCACAGTCATGACCGCCGGAATAGAAATACAAGGGGACACAGGAGGCTATGGAAAAAAATGAAGCCAAACGTAAACTTCAGTAGTTAATGGCATACCTATTTCTAGCGATAGCCTCTACTATTGACGTCATTTTACAGATATTGTAAACGTCTTCCACATTTGGTCAACGCTATAGCTTAAGTTAAAAGGAATTAGCCGGGGAAATTCAGCCAATTTGCATGAATAATAATGGAATAACTTTCAATGGAAATTAAAAATCTTGATTTTAACTGATTAGAAATATCCATGCAGATAGCTCAGTGTTACATCCTACTTATTTTTCTCAACAGAAAAGCTGTTTGCTGACATATAATGGCACCAGTGGCACGACTGGTACTTACGCTGTAGCTCTGACCTTAGAGGACTTTCCAGCAGGAACTACAAATTTCGTCGGCGTTACTCCATTCAGTGCTGTGGGACTACAGTTTCTTGTCATAATAAGCAGCCGTTCTGGTTCTTGTAACAATGTTCCTGTATTTACTCCTTCATCACCTAACGATGGAGAATGCACCGAGGTGCAGATTGGTTCAGTGTACAGAGCTGTGATCGAGGTCACACTTGCAGACTTCTCCAAACAGTGAGAGTTTTTTTTTGTTATAATAAGGGGTATGCTGCCAAGCAGTCCATACTTTTGCGCAGTCGGGAACGCACGGAAAGTCAAACGAAAGGACTAGAGCGAGGCTAAACTGAACGGAGAGTTATATTATGTAGCTAATTGTAAAATCATAACTATCAGTGTATTGGAGCGCAAACCGTGTGGGAACTACAGATATTATGACAAAATACTAAAATAAATAATTGAAGTCACTTCAATTTATTGATTTATTTTAGAACCTAAGGAAAAGGGCATATGAAATCACTTTATTTGTTTCTTAAATGATTCAACCATATTTTATATCAAGGCACTTTCACGAAAAGAAGCTAAGGACGCTGAAAACTTTGCGTGACCAAGACCTGCGCTTGGCGGCGCACTCGTTTGCGAATTAGGTTGGAGAAAATTTGGCAACCAAAGGTGAAGAACTTTACTTTCAAGATCTGCCAATATATAATGAACTAATATCTCCTCAGCAAAGGAGGGGGAAAAAACCGCCATCCACTAAGTCAATAAAGAGAACAAACTAGGTATTGATTCGCAGGCAGGCGGAAGGGAAGGTGGTAGAAAATGCTGAAAATTGGTTCAAAAAATCGATGTGAACAACGTGATGGTGAGCGATCGAAAGGGACGAGCGCACGGAAAAGCACGCTTAAGAACGATACCGTCCCGAACGCCCTAAATTCTGATTGACTGGAAAAAAGATAGGCTTGGAGCCTGCGGCCTTAGCCTGCAAACTATTATCTAAACAATGCCTTGCCATAAAATCCCATAATGATGCCGTCATAACGGTGTCTTTTATTTCAGCGTTGTTGAGATAGTGACTTCGTCTCCACCTGGAATGCAACTTACTTCTTTACGTTACAATGGAGGAGTCTATTACAGAAATGTTACTTGGTATCCCAGCCAATATCAAGTTGGACAGCAGCCGTTTTGCTTCAAAGCAGTTGACTCGTCAGGGTGAGATGACACATTTTTTTTTTTTAGTTTCTTACGGCGTTATCCATTCACCAAAAACTTTCGAGATGAGGATCCATCGGATGAAGATTGTGTTCCATTTGAAAAATTTACCACGCATCTATTATAGATGAGCTAATAATTAGCGGAATACATTTTCGAATTAGTAAGTTTTTGAAAACCTCATTTTCAAAATGGCCGATTGCAAATGCCTGCAAAGACAGCTTTTTTGGGCGATAAAGTCAACAAACACTGCAGGTTATTGCTGAATACTTTCCGATTTAAATCGTTGCAATATACCCAGTTTGTCTAATTTATGACCTTTGGGTTGCTTATATCTTCTTTTCTTTCTTATCTAGCATGGGGAGTCAATGGAGGTGCATAACGATTCTCGTCGGTATAAGTAAGTAAACTCGTTAATCCTCGGAGTTATTGGAAAACGCTCACCTACAAAACAGGGTCAGTAAAGATGAAACCTCCCAGTTCGTTCCTTTGTTTTTTGCAAGTCTTGTGTACAATTTATAACTTGTTCGTTGCGCGCGCTTCCGCAACGCTTATCAAATGTCCACCTTGTCGTTACATTGTGGCGCTTATTTGAGGACGGGGCAAATTTCCCACTACTCGTTTGAGAATAACACAGATAAAGTCAGTACTTTTCTCTCTCATTTTTGCAAATGACAAGCAAATTCTATTTTGGCCCACAGGCAGTACCCCCCGCGTTATTCTGGGAAGTCAAACTCCTCAAACTCCTATCAGTACCAGCGGACCAGGCTATAACTGGTGGAGCATACAGTTTGATCGTGTGGTAAGAATAAAACGATTAAGTTTAGCAAATCATTTCACTTATATTCCTCTTTTTATAGCTGTTATCATCGGTTATTGTTGCTGTAATGTATTTTTTGCTTCTAAGTTTTACTTTAATCCCGAGTTTATCCCGACCGTTACCTTCTTTTTCTACTGGCTCTCCTACTGACGCGGACTCTTTTTTTACTTTTATGTTTTGTATTCTGAGTCACTCGCTCATCATCCGATCGTCATCATGCATATTGGCCTTTATTTAATATAGAGTAGCTTTTAAACAACATACTCTCTGGGAGCTTTTATCTCGCAAGTAATTCCGATCTGTCTCCCTAACTCTATAAGTCTATACTTGTTTCTTATTTCTTCTTTCCTCTCGACATCATCGTGTTCTCCCTGTAGACTTCAGATACTTATTTTGAATTGTTAATTTCTAGGAATAAACTGAAGACAATCTTTGTCAAAATTTGAGGCAATATGATCTAACGTTTCTTTTCGCACACAGATAAAGAAGCCTCGCACTTCTTCCTACATACGGCTCGTTCTTCTTCCCAGTGGTCACACAGTTCATAAAGTGGACACACTCTCTCAGTTTGCCATAATCAACAGTGATCTTACCACCCTGTGGTTCGCAATGCCTTATGCTGCATTAAGTATGAACGGCTCGTACGCCATTTTGATGGATCGTGGTGCAGTGGTTGGACAAGGTTGTTCTTATGACGGACCACCCACACCAGGAATAACTAACCCAAGTGACTGGCAGTTCACTACTGGTGTTTGTCCCTTCGGCTATGCCCTTGCCCCACCAGACTTTACCACTTGTCTAGGTATGTAAAAGCAAAAAAAGTGAAATTGTAAGGCTAATAAGTCGGTTTTGAAACCAAAATTACATCTTTTTAACTAAATCCCCCTCAAGTTTCTCCATCTATGCCTTCGTGCTTTGTGTTTGCGGTATTTATTTACTGTAAAATGTAGATCATATTGAACCTACTAGTAGGTTCTTTTACCTGTACCTAAAAGATGGCTCAAGTTTAAGCCGAAACTCTTTTACATTAGTAAAAGTCTTCCTTTCTTCATCAACAATGTAAAGCAAAGCAAGAATAAGAAGTCTTTCTTTTCTTTCTTTCTTCCTTTTTTTTTCGCTCTGTTACGTGAAAATTTGAAAAGATTTCACCTTTAAAACTGATTTCTTACTATACGGACTGTAACGTGTTTAATACCTGCTTCCTCCTCAGGTGTGCGCTTCGTTTTTAGAAGTTTTAGTTTTCTACACTTTACTTAATTTTTTTTTTCAGACATCAACGAATGTGGTTCTCACTCCAGAGTGAAGCGTAGTATGCAAGGTGAGATAAACGGTGATTAAAACCTTTAAACTCATTTTCCAACTATACTCTCGTTTCTTGTTCTTTGCTCTGAAACGGCACGGAACTGAACGTTTGCTCCACAGGCTAGATGGGTAACCTACTACGATGACGTCAGCGTGAAAATGCTCTTTTCATGTGCACGAAATGTACGGTAAAATGTACGCATGACATGTCTTTGGTTTTAAGACGCAAGTGGTAAGTGTACAAGGATTTTAAAAAAAAAACAACTTCTTTAGGATCGATAACTATAAAGGAGCTTGTAGAGCTCTAAAATCAATTTGGGGGCTTGGTTGAAATTGCCATTCTGAATCAAATTGTGGGATTACTGATTGTCTCATTTTATACAAGCTGTTTTAGACAGAAGACCTCAAGTCATATTTTGTATGGTAAATCAAGAGTTCTTTCTAACGCAGTTCCTCAATCCACCTTTCAGGACTGAGACTTGTTGGAGGGAGCTGGAACGGAGAAGGAAGAGTTGAAATTTTTTACAACGGCAACTGGGGAACTGTGTGTGATGACAGCTGGGATTTAGACGATGCAAGAGTCATATGTCGTGAACTTGGATACTCCGGTGCTGTTAGTGCTCATAGTTCTGCACACTTTGGCTCCGGAAGCGGTCAAATTTGGTTGGATGATGTCAACTGTTTGGGAAGTGAAACTTCCATTGTAAATTGCCCGCATGGTGGTTGGGGCTCACATAACTGCGGTCACCATGAAGATGCATCTGTCGTTTGTTCAAGTAAGTAGTGATCGCAAACACGTCTCTGTTTAGTCTGGTTTTCATGCACTATTGATGCAAGTCCAGCTTTTTATAACGGTTCCTATTACCTCGTGTAAAGGGTCTTTACCGTGTTGCTAGCCGAGCTAAGAATTTTTCTTTTCCAGCGCTTGCATGTGGTTTGCGCCTATAGCGGCGAGAAACGAGGAAAGGCGGCGGTTGTCACAGGGTATGGTTGCCAACGTTTTGTTTTGGTTGAAGGTGTTTCGATATAGTTTTTCAGAGGCCATACCGATATTTTTCAATCGCTTGAAAAGTGATTTTATCCTCAGTGTCTGATCGCTATAAAATTTTCACTAATGATTGACTATAGATTGAAATTTGTCAAAATGTAGGTTTTAGTAAAATCGATATTACTATCAATGATAACGTTAAACAAAAAACTTTGAAATTGATAAACGCCTAATTTGCGCGATCTAGACCGGCTACTGAAAATCCAACACTAGGAACTTTAAAAATTTTGGTGTTCAGCAAATAACCTCCTTAAGAACTAAAAAATTCTGTGTACGTTTAAATTCGACTAAAACGAAAGTATATTTTAAACCTTAAATTTTCAATATCCGTGATAGATTATTTAACAAAAACGTTATAAATGACTCAAATTGCTCTTACGTAGCGTCAGAATGCTGCTTAATATCATATTTCGATGCTAGGAAATTTTGGTGTATTTTCGTTCTTGTGATCTTAACAACTAAGGCTGCATGCAAACGGACGCAACAACTCCCAACATTGTTGCGCCAACAATGTTGGGAGCTGTTGCGTTCGTGTTGGCAGTGTTGTGCAAACGGATACAACAACTCCCAGCATTGTTGGGACCTATAGTGCATCCTGGGAAGGATACAACCCATAAGTCTTTGTAAACCATGTGTAATAATGAGTGTTCGTGGCTCCAACAATGTTGGAAGAGCTGTGTAACCGGATCCATTTTGTTGCGCTACGCTTCGGCGATCACGGAACAAAAGAAATGTTGGGAGTTGTTGGCTGAAAAGTTTGACCGGTTTCAAACTTAGCGCAACAACATGCAACAGGGTGTGTAAAAGGACGCAACATGTAACATCCAACAATGTTGGGAGTTGTTGGTCAACAATTTTTGCGTCCGTTTGCACGCAGCCTAACGCGTCTTTTAACCACCTGTTGAAGTGCAACTTCATTCAAAATTTGGACTTTTAGCGCTTTTTTGTACATCTCTGAAACGACTGGAACGAATTTTTTAAAAAAAATCTTTTCACATAATCTTCAAAATGTATATTATAATGTCTGAAACTTTCATTGAAATTGGTCCACTGCAACTCCTTGAAATTTTTAAGACAAACCTATCCTACGAACCGGTCAGAAATCCGCGTTGCAACATTTACTGGTTTGACGTTATGCTAATTTTTTCAAATAAATGCGGACAATACATACATCCATGACTAGCACATATCAGTGTGAGTATTGTCAATGTTTTACATTCAAAACATGCGATAAATTCAAACTAAAATGTACTAGTCATGGAGGTATGTATAGTGCGCATTATTTTGGAAAAATTAGCATAACGTCAAAACAGTGAATGATGTAACGCAGATTTTTGACAGGTACGTAGGGCAGGTTTGTCTTGAAATTTTAAGATGTTGCAGTGAATCAATCTCAATGAAAGTTTCAGAGTGACCTTGTTATATACATTATGAAGATTATGTGAAGAGATTTTAGAAAAATTCGTTCGAGTCGTTTCAGTGATATACAAAAACGCGTAAAAGTCCAAATTTTGAATGAAGTTGCACTTATACAGGTGGTGAGAAAACGAGTTAGCTTTCAAGATCGCCAGAACAAAACTTCAACAAAATTTCCTAACATCAAAATATGATATTAAGCAGCATTCTGACGCTACTTAAGAGTAATTTGAGTCATTCGGTAGTTGGTCAAGATCATACAAAATTCGGCTTTTATCAATTTGAAAGATTTTTGTTTATTGTTGTCATTGAAAGTAATATCGATGTTACTTAAAACTGCATTTACACAAATTTTTAACCCATAGCCAATTACTGGTGAAAATTTTATATCGATCGGACAAGGGAAAAACCACTTTTAAGGCGACTGAAAAATGTCGGTATGGCCTCTAAACAACTGTATCGAAATATATACGTGAAGACAGAATTAACTTACATGTACGGCTGTTCTCACAAATACAACATCTATGCGTTAACATACGTGTCCAGATTGTTTTAAAATGCGTTTAAATCGTTCTCGCGAAAACGGAGTATTTTAAGGACTCATTAGTTGGCAAGCATGTACTGAAAACCTTAAGAAAGGTAGTGGCAAATTCAGGGAAAGGAAACTATACCATGCTTCGTAGCGGTGTAAGGCTGAATCAATCAAACCTTGATCCATTCATTTTCTTACCTTGTTAAAAACAAAAGGTCATTTCTCATTAATCTTATCATTACTCGTTTCGCACACAGAATTTTTACCTTTTTAACAGGTCAAAAAAGATATGTTTAAGAAAATGTTGGCGCCACCGACACATTTAGGCTGCCCGTCCATAACGCTCACGCCTTTCTTAAAGATCATAAATACTTAAATTGTTGCACTGGAAGACTTAAGATCCTGAAAACCATAACTTATTCGTTCAGCGGCACACACCCCTCAATAGGTAGCCCTTGATAATAATAGGCCTATCTTCGACTTTAGCTGACGTTTCAGGACTGAGACTTGTTGGAGGAAGCTGGAACGGAGAGGGAAGAGTTGAAATTTTGTACAATGGCGACTGGGGAACTGTTTGTGATGACAGCTGGGATTTAGACGATGCAAGAGTCATATGTCGTGAACTTGGATACTCCGGTGCTGTTAGTGCTCATAGTTCTGCACACTTTGGCTCCGGAAGCGGTCAAATTTGGTTGGATGATGTCAACTGTTTTGGAAGTGAAACTTCCATTGTAAATTGCCCGCATGGTGGTTGGGGCTCACATAACTGCGGTCACCATGAAGATGCATCTGTCGTTTGTTCAAGTAAGTAGTGATCGCAAACACGTCTCTGTTTAGTCTGGTTTTCATGCACTATTGATGCAAGTTTAGCTTTTTATAACGGTTCCTATTACCTCGTGTAAAGGGTCTTTACCGTGTTACTAGCCGAGCTAAGAATTTTTCTTTTCCAGCGCTTGCATGTGGTTTGCGCCTATAGCGGCGAGAAACGAGGAAAGGCGGCGGTTGTCACAGGGTATGGTTGCCAACGTTTTGTTTTAGTTGAAGGTGTTTCGATATAATTTTTCAGAGGCCATACCGATATTTTTCAATCGCTTGAAAAGTGATTTTATCCTCAGTGTCTGATCGCTATAAAATTTTCACTAGTGATTGACTATAGATTGAAATTTGTCAAAATGTAGGTTTTAGTAAAATCGATATTACTATCAATGATAACGTTAAACAAAAAACTTTGAAATTGATAAACGCCTAATTTTGCGCGATCTAGACCGGCTACTGAAAATCCAACACTAGGAACTTTAAAAATTTTGGTGTTCAGCAAATAACCTCCTTAAGAACTAAAAAATTCTGTGTATGTTTGAATTCGACTAAAACGAAAGTATATTTTAAACCTTAAATTTTCAATATCCGTGATAGATTATTTAACAAAAACGTTATAAATGACTCAAATTGCTCTTACGTAGCGTCAGAATGCTGCTTAATATCATATTTCGATGCTAGGAAATTTTGGTGTATTTTCGTTCTTGTGATCTTAACAACTAAGGCTGCATGCAAACGGACGCAACAACTCCCAACATTGTTGCGCCAACAATGTTGGGAGCTGTTGCGTTCGTGTTGGCAGTGGTGTGCAAACGGATACAACAACTCCCAGCATTGTTGGGACCTATAGTGCATCCTGGGAAGGATACAACCCATAAGTCTTTGTAAACCATGTGTAATAATGAGTGTTCGTGGCCCCAACAATGTTGGAAGAGCTGTGCAACCGGATCCATTTTGTTGCGCTACGCTTCGGCGATCACGGAACAAAAGAAATGTTGGGAGTTGTTGGCTGAAAAGTTTGACCGGTTTCAAACTTAGCGCAACAACATGCAACAGGGTGTGTAAAAGGACGCAACATGTAACATCCAACAATGTTGGGAGTTGTTGGTCAACAATTTTTGCGTCCGTTTGCACGCAGCCTAACGCGTCTTTTAACCACCTGTTGAAGTGCAACTTCATTCAAAATTTGGACTTTTAGCGCTCTTTTGTACATCTCTGAAACGACTGGAACGAATTTTTTTAAAAAAAATCTTTTCACATAATCTTCAAAATGTATATTATAATGTCTGAAACTTTGATTGAAATTGGTCCACTGCAACTCCTTGAAATTTTTAAGACAAACCTATCCTACGAACCGGTCAGAAATCCGCGTTGTAACATTTACTGTTTTGACGTTATGCTAATTTTTCCAAATAAATGCGGACAATACATACATCCATGACTAGCACATATCAGTGTGAGTATTGTCAATGTTTTACATTCAAAACATGCGATAAATTCAAACTAAAATGTACTAGTCATGGAGGTATGTATAGTGCGCATTATTTTGGAAAAATTAGCATAACGTCAAAACAGTGAATGATGTAACGCAGATTTTTGACAGGTACGTAGGGCAGGTTTGTCTTGAAATTTTAAGATGTTGCAGTGAATCAATCTCAATGAAAGTTTCAGAGTGACCTTGTTATATACATTATGAAGATTATGTGAAGAGATTTTAGAAAAATTCGTTCGAGTCGTTTCAGTGATATACAAAAACGCGTAAAAGTCCAAATTTTGAATGAAGTTGCACTTATACAGGTGGTGAGAAAACGAGTTAGCTTTCAAGATCGCAAGAACAAAAATTCACCAAAATTTCCTAACATCAAAATATGATATTAAGCAGCATTCTGACGCTACTTAAGAGTAATTTGAGTCATTCGGTAGTTGGTCAAGATCATACAAAATTCGGCTTTTATCAATTTGAAAGATTTTTGTTTATTGTTGTCATTGAAAGTAATATCGATGTTACTTAAAACTGCATTTACACAAATTTTTAACCCATAGCCAATTACTGGTGAAAATTTTATAGCGATCGGACAAGGGAAAAACCACTTTTAAGGCGATTGAAAAATGTCGGTATGGCCTCTAAACAACTGTATCGAAATATATACGTGAAGACAGAATTAACTTACATGTACGGCTGTTCTCACAAATACAACATCTATGCGTTAACATACGTGTCCAGATTGTTTTAAAATGCGTTTAAATCGTTCTCGCGAAAACGGAGTATTTTAAGGACTCATTAGTTGGCAAGCATGTACTGAAAACCTTAAGAAAGGTAGTGGCAAATTCAGGGAAAGGAATTTATACCATGTTTCGTAGCGGTGTAAGGCTGAATCAATCAAACCTTGATCCATTCATTTTCTTACCTTGTTAAAAACAAAAGGTCATTTCTCATTAATCTTATCATTACTCGTTTCGCACACAGAATTTTTACCTTTTTAACAGGTCAAAAAAGATATGTTTAAGAAAATGTTGGCGCCACCGACACATTTAGGCTGCCCGTCCATAACGCTCACGCCTTTCTTAAAGATCATAAATACTTAAATTGTTGCACTGTAAGACTTAAGATCCTGAAAACCATAACTTATTCGTTCAGCGGCACACACCCCTCAATAGGTAGCCCTTGATAATAATAGGCCTATCTTCGACTTTAGCTGACGTTTCAGGACTGAGACTTGTTGGAGGAAGCTGGAACGGAGAGGGAAGAGTTGAAATTTTGTACAATGGCGACTGGGGAACTGTTTGTGATGACAGCTGGGATTTAGACGATGCAAGAGTCATATGTCGTGAACTTGGATACTCCGGTGCTGTTAGTGCTCATAGTTCTGCACACTTTGGCTCCGGAAGCGGTCAAATTTGGTTGGATGATGTCAACTGTTTGGGAAGTGAAACTTCCATTGTAAATTGCCCGCATGGTGGTTGGGGCTCACATAACTGCGGTCACCATGAAGATGCATCTGTCGTTTGTTCAAGTAAGTTACATGTAATACGATCCAAACACGTTGCTTATAATTTCCTACTCACTTTATGGTTAATTTATTAAGGTTCGTTTTGGACATTGGTAAGTTCTTCTTGTCTTCTAGTTACTTCACGTTCTAAAATAATCGAGATTAAATTTGACAATTGGTTATAATTATAAACTGTAAAGTTGAGAGGAAAATCATCTTCAATAGTCCATACAGATTATATAAATCTCTTGATAAAGTTCATTGAGCGGTTAACCGCCGTATGAAAACGTGTCTAGTTCTGTTGTCGACGAAGTCTTAAAACATAAATGAAGAAAAAATTTCCCAGATACTTTGCCATTCAGTCACAGTTGAAGCTTGGGAGTTATATACTCAACGCTTCATGCATTATCTAGAGTTTACGGGCCTTCCACTTGCAAACTCTGAAGGTTCGTGTACTTCTAGCTAGATCGTCAACGGTTAAGTAAAGGTACTGGAAGTGATTTAAGGTGCGTCAAAACTGTATTTGAATTGAAAAATCAATTACAGTGGATTGTCATTATATGAGGGACAATACAAACTACGACCACGTCAAAAAGTTCATACGACCATTTTCCCTTACTCTTTGTTTGTTTCTCTGCTAATTTTCTTTAGCGGCAGGCATTTCAGCGAGTGTATCGCCATCAATCAGTACAACTGGAGTGTCGGGTAACTCTTAAAATTTCTCCATCGGTTTCCACATCTGATATAAAGTTCTCAGATTACATCGAGACAGTCATTTTAAGAATTGGAATATCAAACCGTTAATTAAAAACTTCCCTGAAAACCATAACTTATTCGTTCAGCGGCACACACCCTTCATTTGGTAGCCCTTGATAATAATAGGCCTATCTCGACTTTAGCTGACCTTTCCGGACTGAGACTTGTTGGAGGAAACTGGAACGGAGAGGGACGAGTGGAGATATTGTATAGCGGCAGCTGGGGAACTGTGTGCGATGACAGCTGGGATATGGACGATGCAAGAGTCGTATGTCGCGAACTTGGTTATCCTGATGCTGCTAGTGCACTACAGTCCGCCCACTTTGGTGCTGGAAGTGGTCAAATCTGGTTGGACGATGTTAGCTGTGCGGGAAGTGAAGATTCCATTGAGAATTGTCCACACAATGGATGGGGCTCACATAACTGCAATCACAATGAGGATGCAGGGGTCGTTTGTTTAAGTAAGTTACATGTAATATACGATCCAAACACGTTGGTTATAATTTCCTACTCACTTTATGGTTAATTTATTAATGTTTGTTTTGGACATTGGTAAGTTCTTCTTGTTTTTTTCTTAGTTACTTCACGTTCTAAAATAATCGAGATTAAATTTGACAATTGGTTATTATAAACTGTAAAGTTGAGAGGAAAATCGTCTTCAATAGTCCATGCAGATTATATAAATCTCTTGATAAAGTTCATTTAGCAGTTAACCGCCGTATGAAAAAGTGTCTAGTTCTGTTGTCGACGAAGTCTTAAAACATAAGTGAGGAAAATATATCCCAGATACTTTGTCATTCAGTCACAGTTGAAGCTTTGGAGTTATATACTCAACGCTTCATGCATTATCTAGAATTTTTACGGGCCTTCCACTTGCAAACTCTGAAGGTTCGTGTACTTCTAGCTGGATCGTCAACGGTTAAGTAAAGGTACTGGAAGTGATTTAAGGTGCGTCAAAACTGTATTTGAATTGAAAAATCAATTACAGTGGATTGTCATTATATGAGGGACAATACAAAATACGAACACGTCAAAAAGTTCATACGACCATTTTCCCTTACTCTTTGTTTGTTTTTCTGCTAATTTTCTTTAGCGGCAGGCATTTCAGCGAGTGTATCGCCATCAATCAGTGCAACTGGAGTGTCGGGTAACTCTTAAAATTTACATCGAGACAGTCATTTTAAGAATTGGAATATCAAACTTTTAATTAAAAACTTCTCGCGTGGCATGTGTCAGTAAATGTAGTTCTACTTTATTGATAATATACGAAACCAGGATGGCGTGTTTAGTCCGCCTAAGTACGTTGGTTAGTAGATGTGACATTTGACTTCCAATTTCTTTTTAAAATAATACAGCATAATTCTCGTTTCTCGAACTTCCCGATCATTCCAATAAAAATTATTTCCCTTTTTGGTCAAGCACTCTTTTTAACCCTCAAGTATTTATCCGTTGGAGTTTCGAAAGATGGGGACGATTCCAATGTACTTCATTTCGTGACTCCCTTCAGGACTGAGACTTGTTGGAGGAAGCTGGAACGGAGAAGGAAGAGTTGAAATTTTTTACAACGGCAACTGGGGAACTGTGTGTGATGACGGCTGGGATTTAAACGATGCAAGAGTCATATGTCGTGAACTTGGATACTCCGGTGCTGTTAGTGCTCATAGTTCTGCACATTTTGGCTCTGGAAGCGATCAAATTTGGCTGGATGATGTCAACTGTATTGGAAGTGAAACTTCCATTGTAAATTGCCCGCATGGTGGTTGGGGCTCACATAACTGCGGTCACCATGAAGATGCATCTGTCGTTTGTTCAAGTAAGTAGTGATCGCAAACAGGTCTCTGTTTAGTCTGGTTTTCACTATTGATGCAAACACAGCTTTTTAGAAGGGTTCCTCTTTCATCGTGTAAAGGGTCTTTACAATTTTTTAAATGAACACTAATGAGCAGCGCAAAGCAACGCGAGGATCTTGTTTACTTGATTTTATTTCTCCGAATGGTTTCTTCTGATCACACAGACTTTATCAGGGAGTATAACAAGATAGAGCTAAGGAACTAACTTTATACCTAATGATTAAGACAAAATCACGTTCCTGTAAAGGTGCATGTCAACAGCAAGAAACACCCCCAACATATGCTTGCAGAATATGGCTATAATCCTGCGTTACGAAATTTGCAATGTTTAATTTTGGGGCTCACGGGTTTAACGTTAAAAACAAAACGTTGGCAGCCAACGTTTTGTTTTGGTTGAAGACAGAATTAACTTACGTGTACGGCTGTTCTCACAAGTACAACATCTATGCGTTTACAAACTTATCCAGATTGTTTTAAAATGCGTTTAAATCGTTCTCGCGAGTATTTTAATGACTCATTAGTCGGTAAACATGTATTGAAAATCTTAAAAAAGGTAGTGACAAATACAGGGAGAGGAAATTATAACATGTTTCGTAGGGATGTAAGGCTGCAGCAATCAAACCTTGATCCATTTATTTTGTCATTTTGTTAAAGACAAAAAGTCATTTATGATCAGCGGTCGGGAAAGGTGGCGGTTCTGTTTTTGAGCAGTTCCTGTTTTCGCTGATCTGGTCTCGTTGTTTTCGTCTAAACTTTAATAGTATTAATTCATTCTGATTAACAAGATGCCTGACAAACGAGAAAACCAAAAGAAAGTCAACATGCCACCTCTTAAGACTCAAATTTCCCCCACTTATTTCGTTCCTAATCTCTGTGGTATTTTCCCCAGTAAACTTAAACTGGCAAAACTTACCCCACTTTTTAAGAAAGGCTCTAGGCAAGATAAAGATAACTATAGGCCAATATCAGTTCTATCTATTTTTAGTAAAATTTTTGAAAAAGCTATGTTTAAGCGCCTTTATGGTTATCTTGAATCTCATAACATTTTTTATCCACTTCAATTTGGCTTTAAGCAAAAGTGTTCGACAGATCATGCACTGATAAAAATTACTGAATCAATCCGTAACTCAATTGACAACAATGAGTTTGGCTGTGGCATTTTTATTGATCTAAAAAAGGCATTTGATACAGTTAATTATTCCATTCTTTTATCAAAACTGAATCATCACAGAGTGAGAGGTGAACCCTATGATTGTTTCAATCTATCTGCCCAGTAGAGAACAATTTGTATGTATAAATGGCCATAAATCTGATTCCTTCTCAATCACTCTCGTGGAGTACCTCAGGGATCCATTCTTGGATCCCTGTTTTTTTGCTATATATTAATGATTTACCGAACACTTCGAAACTGCTTAGTTTCCACTTATTTGCTGATGACACTAATATATATTGTTCACGCAAAAACCTTACTGATCTTGAACTTAAATCCTAAATCAAGAGCTCCACGCAGTGGCTGTGTGGATGAAATCTAATACACTAGCTCTCAGTATTTTCAAAGCTAATTTTGTTCTTTTTTATTCTAAGAAACTAAAACCATACAAGTCATTAAAGAATCATGTTAATGAACTCTGCTTAAAACTATCGAAAACTGTAGGCATATTTTCCAAATTAAGGTACTATGTTAATGTTGATATACTTATCAGCTTTACTGTGCCCTAATTTACCCCTTTCTTACTTATGGTATTCAAGTTTGGGGTCTCACATACCCAACCTACCTAAAGCCAGTAACTACTTTAAAGTTGCAAAAACGAGTCGTCAGAATAATGACTTTTTCCGACCCTAGATCACATTCTAAGCCATTGCTGAAGTCTCTCAGACTCCTAAGATTCTCTGATATAATTCATCTTGAAATAATTTCTATTGTTTATCAGTGGTACCATAAACTAAGCCCTTCTTGTTTTGTTAATTAGTTTAACCCAGTATCTTCTATTCATTCATATAATACACGTCAATAACAGATTGACAATCTGTTTGTTAAATCTGTTCTTACCAGTCCACTCAATACGGCATTCGTTCTCTCAGTTACACTGTTCCAAAACTTTGGAATCCTTTGTCTATTGATGTTAAGAAAATCAAGCCGTTTTCCAGTTTTTGTCAATATATCAAGAATTCTATAATTGATGTTCATAATACTATTAGTCTATTATTGATTGCTAATGTTTTACAATTATATTATCTTTAACTACTATTTAATTAATGAAGCAATACTTTTTATCTAAAGGAACTATTTGTATCTATATTCCTTCTACTCATATTCTTGTTTGGGTCACCTACTCGGTTAGTTCCACGAACTATTTAGGTGTCCCAAACTCTGCAAAATAGACCTACAATTGAAAATTTCTTTTCCTTCACAATCTCTCGATTTTATATTTTAAAGCACTAATTTGTACTATTTATTATTCTGTGTGAATTTTAAAAATTGACTTGACTTTACTTGACTTTAATCTTATCATCACTCGTTTCCCACACAGAATTATTACCTTTTTAACACGACAAAAAAGATATTTTTAACAAAATGTTGGCGCCACCGACACGTTTAGGCTGCCCGTCCATAACGCTCACACCTTTGTTTAAGATAATAAATACTAAAATTGTTGCACAGTGAGACTCAAGATCTTGAAAACCATAACTTATTCGCTCAGCGGCACACACCCCTCAATAGGTAGCCCTTGATAATACTAGGCGTATCTTCGCTTTTTAGGACTGAGACTTGCTGGAGGAAACTGGAACGGAGAGGGACGAGTAGAGATATTGTATAGCGGCAGCTGGGGAACTGTGTGCGATGACAGCTGGGATATGGACGATGCAAGAGTCGTATGTCGCGAACTTGGTTATCCTGATGCTGCTAGTGCTCTACAGTCCGCCCACTTTGGTGCTGGAAGTGGTCAAATCTGGCTGGACGATGTCAGCTGTGCGGGAAGTGAAGATTCCATTGAGAATTGTCCACACAATGGATGGGGCTCACATAACTGCAATCACAATGAGGATGCAGGGGTCGTTTGTTTAAGTAAGTTACATGTAAGACGATTCAAGCACGTTGCTGATAATTTCCTACTCACTTTATAGTCAATTTATAATGTTTGTTTTGGACACTGGTAAGTTTTCTTGTTTTCCAATGACTCCACTTTCTAAAATAATGGAGATTAAAGTTTGACAATTGGTTATTATAACTGTTAAGTTGAGAGGAAAATCTTCTACAATTGTCCAGATTATCTAAATCTCTTGATAAAGTGCATTTAGAAGTTATGTATCAGTCAAATCGAAGCTTCAACATGCCCCCCCCCCCCCCCCGGGCAACCCCCCGGGCATTTGACTTTTTTGAAAATTGTTGTTCAAATTTTCCCCTATCCGGGCCAAAATGCCGTTCAAATTCCCCACACTGGGGTCCATTCAGGTGATCAAATGCCCCCACCCCGGGGACATTTCACAGGCACAAAAATGACAGAAGGAGGGTGGAAACGCCTTCAGTTGTCGAACAAAATCTTTAAAAAATATAACAAAAACTGAGAAACACTGTTAGCGTATTTACTACGAAAAGAAGTCTCGTGCAAAGCGGCGGAAATCGCTGCTACAAGGTCACTGAATGCTCAGCTTTTCTTCGTCATGCAACATACAAAGCGTTCTATAAAAAAAGATCCCACCTATTGAGATTACTACATCATGACCATTTCGCTGATATGTATCATCGCTCACCTTATTAAGTAACATATATACTTGCAGTAGGTCAAAGTAGTTGACCTGAGCTTTTAAATTTATTTTATGTTGTTGTATTGAATCGCTGCTATAGGTATTTCTATTTCATTGTAAACACAACAATAAAATACATTCATACATTTTATAAAGCCTGAATCCAATATTAAAAATTTTAAAATTTAAATTCTTCAAATATGACACAAAGTTTGTTTAAGCCCTTTCCTCGTAACCAATTGGCCACAAGGGCACAATCTTTTCCAGGAAAATCTTCTAACACCGCGTCCCCCATAGCTCGCCACGCCACAGATTTTACATGAAATCGAGGGTGCAGTTCAAATACCCCACCCCTAAAGCATGGGGATCAAATTCCCCACCCTCTGGAAGACTCTGATAATCAAATTCCCTCCTCCCCGGGACGGCAAAGGTGTCAAATGCCCGGGGTATGCCCGGGGGGGGGGGCATGTTGAAGCTTCGATTTGACCGATACATTAACCGCCGTATGAAAAAGCGTCTCGTTGTACTGGCGACGAAGTCTTAAAGCATGATTTTAAAAAAGTGTTTCCCAGATACTTTGTCATTCAGTCACAGTTGAAGCTTCAGAGGTATATACTCAACGCTTCATCCATTACCTAGTGTCAAGAAGTCGACTATCAAAACGCGTCCGAGCACTTTCCACACATGTGCGTGTCTCATTGTCACGTGTTCATGTCAATTTAAAAAAAAAAGCGGAAACGGAGGCACATTCCCGCCCCTAGTCGCGACACAAAGTCACGTCTACTTACAGTTTCTAGACCTAGGTCTCCGCTTCCTCTAAGAAACACAGTTTTGTGATTGGTCTCTTGTACTCCCCGTATTGAGTACGCACTGTGACTGCTCGGACCATCCCATCTTGTCCAGGATGAGTAGACACAATCCTACCTAAAGGCCATATACCTCGTGGCTGGTTCGGTTCTGCAACAAGCACTACGTTTCCTTCCTTCAGATTCTTTCTCTTCTCTTTCCTTTTCTTCCTCTCTGTAAGCTTAGGGATATACTCCTTGATAAAGCGCTTCAAAAAGAAGTTGACAAGCGCTTGAAACTGTCGCCATAGTTTCGTTGAGTTGATCTCTCTCTCACTAACATCAGCTTCTTCATTACTCGGGTTTGCTCGCAGAAGCAGAAAATGATTTGGCGTCAGCGCTTCTATATCACCCACATCGTTTGTGATGGGACGACCGTTCAGTATCCCTTCTGCTTCCACCAGAGCAGTTCTAAGCGCTTCTTCAGCAACGATCCTGTTTTGCAGCACAGACTTCAAGGTTTTCTTTGTACACTACACTAATCTCTCCCACGCGCCACCGAAGTGGGTGCACTTGGCGGTTGGAAACTCCACTCAATTTTGTTCGGTGCACAAAAGTTTTGTACTTTCACTTTATTTCAATTCAGTTGCTTAAGACATTTCAAAAGCTCATTATTGGCCCCTACAAAGTTAGTTCCATTATCGCTGTATATTCTTTGTGGTCTCCCAAGCCGAATGAACCTCTTCAAAGCCATAATGAAATGATCTGTTGATAGATCGTTTACCAGTTGAAGATGGCAAGCTCAACTAGCCATGAAAACAAACAAACAACCGTACACTTTAACTTCACTGCGCCTCTCCTTAATTATCATAGGACCAAAATAATCAACTCCAGTGTTCATGAATACCATTCCAGGTTCAAGTCTTCGCTCAGGTAAGTTTCCCATTGGCTGCTCATGGGGTTTTATTGTGTGACGATAACATTAATTGCACTTAAATGTCACGCTCCTTACAGCTTGACGACAATGGATGATCCAATAATCCTGTCTAATTAGATTCAGCAATATTCGGTTGGTGGATGGTGGTAGGTACGATGGATGTCCTCGATGATCAGCTGCGCAAGCTCATGATGTGAGTCAATTTTCTCTGGTGTCGTGCCTTGTAAGGGAGGGCTTGTGCTTTTGCAACCTTCCACTGACTACTAGAAATCCACTTTCCATTCACGAATCAAGAGATTTGATTCTGTTCCACTTATGAACCTCCTGACCATTTTCTAGGCACCTTATCTCCTCGCCAAAAGCCTCTACTTGCGCTATCTTTACTAGCTGGCTCTGAGCAGCTCTTAAGCAGCTCTGAGCAGTTCCTTCTTTACTCGTGTACTGTTTCCAAGTCTCATCACGTACGCCAGCACTCGTCTTAGTTCAGCTAGGGACGAATATCTTTTCCATCCCAACACAGTTTCAAGAGGCGCAACTCGACCTTTCCCAGCGACTAGTCTGCATTCAACTACATTATCTTCAAACTCTCGTCTAAGGTACGCAGACGCTCCGTAAGCATCTTGGCTCGCGTCACAAAACATATGCAGGTTAGTTTCTCGAAATGGCTCGTTCCGGCTGAATAGTGGTAGCGAAATTTGCACAGTTTCAAGCAGATTCTTTAATTGATTCTTTAAACCATTCGCGCCACTCACGAAGATCAGCTTCTTTCAACTCATCACCCCATCCGTACTTTAAGCGATTCAGATTTTGAATGATAATCTTCCTTCTGATTGAAAACGGAAAGAGAAGTCCTCGAGGATCCCACAAAGAGAATACTTGGCTTAAGACTGATCTCTTTGTAGTAACTGCGTCTCGTTTAGGTGCATTGAACCTAAATACATCTTGTTGAGCATCCCACGTAATGCCCAATTCTTGGTCTTTAACTTTGGTAATTTATTTTCACTCAACTCAAGGAAACGGGGAGATCTATCCTCTACAGGGATAATTGCTAATACCTCAGGGTCGTTTGTTAACTCCCCCGTTCTCATCCGCATTCCGCCTCATTGTGTAGTTGGCACGAAAGGGCGCCGACACTTCTACAAAGAGTGTCTTCTGGAACTGGTAGACACTCGGTTTTTCGCTCGGTGATTCTCTCCAAAGAAGCCTAATGGCTGACTGATCACTCTCAGGTAAACACAACATTTGGTACATTTCTCGCGCGTCTGCTGTGAACGCAATTCTTTCTTCGCAAAATCAAAGCAAAACACCAAACAACGACAAGTAATCTGGTCCTGTGCACATTTTATCATTAAGACTTTGACCCCTAATTTTCGCTGATGCATCATATACTCTCCTAAGACGATCAGGTTTCTTGGGATTGATAACGAAACGGTGTGGTAAGTACCAGGTTACTTTGCTATCAGTGCATACTTCTTCTTCGCTTATTTTTCTCACATAACCCTTCTCAATGTCATCCTGGATTGACTTCGCATATCGTTCCTTAATTTCGGGATCATTTTTAAACTTCTTCTCTAACGACTTAAGTCTCCGCTCAGCCATGTCATAGTTATTAGGAAGGGATGAGTCTTCTCGCCAAAGCAGCCCTGACACATAATCGTCTTCACCCTCCAATTTCTTAGTCGTCTGCTCCATTACTTACAACGTTCGGCTGTTCTCAATTGAACGCACGGGATCTGCTAGCTTCACCACACCTAATGACTCTACCTCCGACTGAGCAGTAAGCAACCGCTGCAACTCCTCCTCTTCGCCAGCACTTGTTTCATACACTTTAACCGCATTGTATGGTTATGCCATGCCCAATATTTGTTCACCGGTTAACCAGTTAGTGACTGCCCGACCGAGAGGTGTCTCGACTGCGTATTGTATTCTGTCAGCATGTGACTGTCCTGAAGGTTTCACAATCCGCATTGGTAGAATCAAATCTGACTTGTTGCTTCCTATTATCAGTCGCACTGGACCCGTGTCCTGTGTCCCTCAAGTTCGAGTCTTTCAGGTGGTTAAAGTTCTGTTTAATCGCCGCGCGACCACTTTATGTTGTGATCCGGACCACTTAGGTTAAGAAACGTTTTTACATCTCTCATCACGTACTTCACCCCTTCTCTACCAACTCTAGCAATTCTACAGTTCTTTGTATGTTGCGAGGTAAACGCCTCCTCTGCATTAACACCTTGAATTTGCAGTTCTATCTCCTTGCCTTTAAGACCAAGTGACTGAGCCAATTCTTCATCCATAAGTGTTGTGTTACATCCTGAGTGACGCAACGCCATAACTTGTTGTTCTCCTTTCTCTGAAAACAGAAGTACAGGCAGCTCCTTAACCAACGCACGACCACCAACCTCGCACCCTAAACACACCGAGTAATGACACTGCTCCCGCGATTTCTCTGACTGATCTAGAGGTTTGTTCTCACCCTCCGAAACAGAAGGTTTCTGGGCTCCTTCACCCAATGCCAGTTTTTCTGCTTTTCTCGCTCTTGGTCGCTCAATAATGTTCAAGTCAACCTCATGAACAAGAGTATGATGATGCATAGAACAGCCCTCAACTTTGGATCTATTCTTAGCATTGCATTTGTTTAGCCGATGGCCAGGCAACAGACAAGACAGGCAAAGTTTATGTTCATGAACGAGTTTCTCTTTCTCGATAGCGGGCAATTCCTTAAACTGCTCTAACGTATGACTTATCGAGTTATGAACTGGACACGTCTTTGTCAACTTTTCATCAACTGAAGGAGTCTCTTGTGTTGCTCCCGCAAACTGTCCTGTCACTGGATTGCCACTAGAC
This sequence comes from Porites lutea, assembly GCF_958299795.1. Classification (NCBI taxonomy): domain Eukaryota; kingdom Metazoa; phylum Cnidaria; class Anthozoa; order Scleractinia; family Poritidae; genus Porites; species Porites lutea. The sequence goes on along the minus strand of NC_133205.1, from coordinate 2,522,269 downwards.
TTACGTCAATCACCTTTAGGTAAATCACTCCTAGTCGAATCAAACCTTCTCCATTCTCGCTTCTCCGAAATTCACCTCCGCTTTGACTCGCATATTTTCGCTTCTTTTTTTAGCCAATTCGCAAACGACTCCCATATAGACCGTTTCGATTTTCCTTCCACAAACTCAGCCTATCTACCGCAACAATGAAAAGGAAGCTTATCAACGTTTGCTTCGGGAATCTGCGACTTTAACTCATGAACAAAGTTGTGTTCCTCATACACGGCCATTAACCCCAACACCATTTCTTGATACTGCCTTATCTGCTCACTATTTTCTTTCATTATGACTGGGAATTGATCTACACGCCTTTTAGCTGCTGACACAACAGTGTCCACGCGACCAAAACGCTCATCGACCGCGGTCAATGCCTCCATATATTTATCAGAACCTGGCATGAATTTTGCGAAACAGGACTTTGAATTTCCTTCCACTGCATCTAATAGAAATTTAAGCTTCTCTGTAGCATCATAAACGTCCTTTTTGCCCATATCCGCTATAAATGCTTCTTTAAACTTCGAATACTCGAGTGGATCTCCGCTTAATTTTGGCACACTTGGTTTGAAAATTTTAATGAACGCTGGAAGCATTTTCTCAAAAACTTGATCTAACTGGACTTGTCGCTCACCTGGGCTACCTGTGGCAGCCGGGCTGCACATTGTATTTTTGCCTCGAGATTTTCTTGTCTCTGGTTTTACAATTGGCTTAATTTCTCCATTGACATCGCCTTCTTCAACGCCTGGAACGGTTAAGGATTCTTTCTAACGAGACATTTATTATCAACAACAGTCTGAGTGTTGGAAGCAGAGTTCAGATGTAAGCGTGAAACACAATCCTCTACACTAACAACAGGTCATCCCGCCAAATCTTTGTCGTCAATCTCTTCATGATTAGAATCCTCAACAGCAAGGGCATCTTCGTAAGCCACTTCTCATTTCGTTTCTTCAGCTCTCCTTTTAAGTTCTAACAGCTCGGCACGCAGTGGCCTAATTTCTTCTTTGTACTTTTGCTCGGCTACTTCTAACTCAAGGGCGAGTTTCTCTGCTTGAAGTTGAGGTTTTACTTGCTTTGGGCGTGCTGGTAGACTCGCTAGATTAAATTAACTTCAGAGTTTGGTCTCTCCTTCCGTTTTAAACACTCATTTCAAGCACAATCACACAATCACTCTCGACGTTCCCACGCGGTGCTGTTATTTGCTTTTCAATGTTTGACATGAAGTTCACTCGGTGGTTGAATAACTCTATACTCTTTTCCACTGGTTGACACGAGTTTCACTGGGTGCTTGAATAACTCTATCCTCCTTTGTTTTTCACACTTTCACTCTCAAAGTCGCACAAAATCTCCCGGCTCGAATGGAAAATGTCGAGAAGTCGCGTATCAAAACGCGAACACTGTCCCCAGCGCAAAGACAAAAAAACACACATGTTCGTGTCTCATGGTCACGTGTTCATGTCAATTAAAAAAATCCGGAAGCGAAGACTCATCTGGAATTTTACCGCCCTTCCACTTGCAAACTCTAAAGGTTCATTAACTTCTAGCAGCATCGGACACCTTTAAGTAAAGGCACTGAGAGTAATTTAAAGTGCGTCAAAACTGTTTGAATTAAAAAATTAATTACATTGGATTGCCATTATTAAGGGACAATACAAAATACGACCACGTCAAATGTCCATACGACCATTTTTTGTTTCTCTGCTAATTTTCTCTTATAGCAGGCACTTCAGCAATTGTATCGCCATCAATCAGTCCAACTGGAGTGTCGGGTAAGTCTAAAAATTTCTCCATCGGTTTCCAGATCTGAAACTAAGTTGTCATTGTACATCGAAACAGTGATTTTAAGAATTGGAAAATCAAACATCCAAAACTTCTCGCGTGCCATGTGTAGATAGTGTAGTTCTACTTTGATAATCTACAAAACCATGATGACGTGTTTAGTACGCCTAAGTATGATAACGATTTTTTCCCTGATTAACTCGTTTTGCATGTGTGTTATTATCATTATTATCGCTATTAATATTATCTATTTATTTTCCAGTAAGCGTGTCGGCAAGTGTATCAATCAGTCCAAGCTTGGATGGTGAGTTCAGACCACGTGAAGTTCTCAAGGGAATTTGCCTTTTGTCTTTTATTAATAATACACGCATGTGTACGTGGATAGCGCGATATTTAAAAGAAACAGTTCTCTAGGGTAACATCAGATGGTCTGTAATTTTGTTTTCGCAGGACTGAGACTTGTTGGTGGAAGCTGGAACGGAGAAGGAAGAGTTGAAATTTTTTACAACGGCAACTGGGGAACTGTGTGTGATGACAGCTGGGATTTAAACGATGCAAGAGTCGTATGTCGTGAACTTGGATACTCTGGTGCTGTTAGCGCTTATAGTTCTGCACACTTTGGCTCTGGAAGCGGTCAAATTTGGTTGGACGATGTCAACTGTATTGGAAGTGAAACTTCCATTGTAAATTGCTCGCATGGCGGATGGGGCTCACATGACTGTAGTCACGGTGAAGATGCATCTGTCGTTTGCTCAAGTAAGTAGTGATCGCAAACAGGTCTCTGTTTAGTCTGGTTTTGACTATTGATGCAAGCACAGCTTTTTATAAGGGTGCCTATTTCCTCGTGTAAAGGGTTTTTACCTTATTACAAGTGGAGCTAAGAATTTTTCATTTCCAGCGCTTGCATGTGGTTTGCGTCGATAGCGGCGAGAAACGAGGAAATGCGGCGGCTTTCACAGGGTGGGGTTGCCAACGTTTTGTTTCGGTTAAATACAGAATTAACTGACATGTACGGCTGTTCTTACAACTACAACATCTATCCATTTAAACACGTATCCAGATTGTTTTAAAACGCGTGAGAACTTATTAGTAAGCATGTATTGTAAAACTTAAAAAGGTAGTGACAAATCCGGGGATAGAAAATTATAGGAAGTTTCCTAGAGGTGTTAGACTTGATCCATTCATTTTCTTACCTTGTTAAAGACAAAAGGTGATTCCTCATTAATATTATCATCACTCGTTTTCCACACAGAATTATTACTTTTAACATGACAAAAAAGATATTTTTAACCAAATGTTGGAACCACCGAAAAATTTAGGCTGCCCGTTCCTAACACTAACGCCTTTGTTTAAGATAATAAATACGGAAATTGATGCACTGTAAGACTCAAGATCTTGAAAACGATAACTTATTCGTTCAGTGGCACACACCCCTCAATAGGTAGTCCTTGACTATACAAGGCCTATCTTCGACTTTCCAGGACTGAGACTTGTTGGAGGAAACTGGAACGGAGAGGGACGAGTAGAGATATTGTATAGCGACAGCTGGGGAACTGTGTGCGATGACGGCTGGGATATGGACGATGCAAGAGTCGCATGTCGCGAACTTGGTTATCCTGATGCTGCTAGTGCTCTACAGTCCGCCCACTTTGGTGCTGGAAGTGGTCAAATCTGGCTGGACGATGTCAACTGTGCGGGAAGTGAAGATTCCATTGAGAATTGTCCGCACTATGGATGGGGTTCACATAACTGCGGTCACCATGAAGACGCATCGGTCGTTTGTTCAAGTAAGTACGCGAGTAATGCCCTCGTCGCAATTGCATATGCCCCATCTCTGTGACACATGCTTGATATTATAGGCTATTATTGGTTTAATTCCCCCTCGATTTGCACCCACAACCGACAGTCTTTGATTGTAAGAAATTCGACTTTTACAGAGCGAGTGAGACTTGTCGGAGGAAGCTGGAACGGTGAGGGGAGAGTAGAGGTATTCTACAACGGTGTATGGGGAACTGTATGCGATGACATCTGGAATCTGAATAATGCCCGAGTCGTATGCCGTGTGCTGGGATATTCTGGCGCTTTTAGTGCTCCACAGTCCGCCCACTTTGGTGCTGGAAGTGGTCAAATCTGGCTGGACAATGTCAACTGTGCGGGAAGTGAAGATTCCATTGAGAATTGTCCTCACAATGGATGGGGTTCACATAACTGCAATCACAATGAGGATGCAGGGGTCGTTTGTTTAAGTAAGTTACATGTAATACGATCCAAGCACGTTCCTGAAAATTTCTTATTCACTTTAGGGTCAATTTATTTTATTAATGGTCGTTTTGGACATTGCTAAGTTCTTGTTGTTTTCTAGTTACTTCACTTTCCAAAAGAATTGGTTATTATAACTGTAAAGTTGAGAGGAAAATCTTCTTCAGTTGTCCAGATTATATAAATCTCTTCATAATTGCATTTAGCAGTTTACGGCGGTATGAAAAAGTGCCTCGTTCTATTGGCGACGAAGTCTTTAAAAATATATGAAGAAAAAGAATTTCCCAGATACTTTGTCATTCAGTCACAGTTAAGGCTACAGAGGTATATACTTAACGCTTCATCCATTATCTAGAATTTTTACGGGCCTTACACTTGCAAATTAAAGTCTAAAGGTTTATGTACTTCTAGCTTGATGTTCAACGTTTAAGTAAGGGTACTGAAAGAGATTTAAGTCGCGTCAAAACGGTTTGAATTGAAAAATCAATTACATTGGATTGCCATTATATAAGGGACAATCAAAATACGACCACGTCAAAACGTTTATACGACCATTTTCCCTTACTTCTTGTTTGTTTCTCTGCTAATTTTCTCTTATAGCAGGCACTTCAGCGATTGTATCGCCATCAATCAGTCCAACTGGAGTGTCGGGTAAGTCTAAAAATTTCTTCATTGGTTTCCAGATCTGAAAATAAGTTGTCATTGTACATCGAAACAGTGATTTTAAGAATTGGAAAAACAAACCTTCAAAACTTCTCGCGTGGCATGTGTAAGATAGTGTAGTTCTACTTTGATAATCTGCAAAGGATGACGTGTTTAGTTCGCCTAAGTATGATATTGATTTTTTCCCTGGTTAACGCATTTTGCTTGTGTGTTATCATCATTGTTATCGCTATTAATATTATCTATTTATTTTCCAGTAAGCGTGTCGGCGAGTGTATCAATCAGTCCAAGCTTGGATGGTGAGTTCAGACCACGTGAAGTTCTCAAGGGAATTTGCCTTTTGTCTTTTATTAATAATACACGCATGTGTACGTGGATAGCGCGATATTTAAAAGAAACAGTTCTCTAGGGTAACATCAGATGGTCTGTAATTTTGTTTTCGCAGGACTGAGACTTGTTGGTGGAAGCTGGAACGGAGAAGGAAGAGTTGAAATTTTTTACAACGGCAACTGGGGAACTGTGTGTGATGACAGCTGGGATTTAAACGATGCAAGAGTCGTATGTCGTGAACTTGGATACTCTGGTGCTGTTAGCGCTCATAGTTCTGCACATTTTGGCTCTGGAAGCGGTCAAATTTGGTTGGACGATGTCAACTGTATTGGAAGTGAAACTTCCATTGTAAATTGCTCGCATGGCGGATGGGGCTCACATAACTGTAATCACGGTGAAGATGCATCTGTCGTTTGCTCAAGTAAGTAGTGATCGCAAACAGGTCTCTGTTTAGTCTGGTTTTGACTATTGATGCAAGTACCGCTTTTTATAAGGGTGCCTATCCCCTCGTGTAAAGGGCCTTTACGTTATTACAAGCGGAACTAAGAATTTTTCATTTCCAGCGCTAGCATGTGGTTTGCGTCGATAGCGGCGAGAAACGAGGAAAGGCGGCGGCTTCCACGGGGTGGGGATTGCCAACGTTTTGTTTCGGTTAAAGACAGAATTAACTGACATGTACGGCTGTTCTCACAACTACAACATCTATCCATTTACAAACGTATCCAGATTGTTTAAACATGCGTGAGAACTTATTACTAAGCATGTATTGTAAATCTCTAAAAAGGTAGTGACAAATCCGGGGATAGGAAATTATAGGAAGTTTTCTAGAGGTATAAGACTTGATCTATTCATTTTCTTACCTTGTTAAAGACAAAAGGTCGTTTCTCATTAATATTATCATCACTCGTTTCCCACACAGAATTATTACTTTTAACATGACAAAAAAGATATTTTTAACAAAATGTTGGTACCACCGACAAATTTAGGCTGCCCGTCCCTAACACTCACTGCTTTGTTTAAGATAATATAGATACTGAAATTGTTGCACTGTAAGACTCAAGATCTTGAAAGCGATAACTTATTCGTTCAGTGGCACTCACCCCTCAATAGGTAGTCCTTGACTCTACAATGCCTATCTTCGACTTTCCAGGACTGAGACTTGTTGGAGGAAACTGGAACGGAGAGGGACGAGTAGAGATATTGTATAGCGACAGCTGGGGAACTGTGTGCGATGACAGCTGGGATATGGACGATGGAAGAGTCGCATGTCGCGAACTTGGTTATCCTGATGCTGCTAGTGCTCTACAGTCCGCCCACTTTGGTGCTGGAAGTGGTCAAATCTGGCTGGACGATGTTAACTGTGCGGGAAGTGAAGATTCCATTGAGAATTGTCCGCACTATGGATGGGGTTCACATAACTGCGGTCACCATGAAGACGCATCGGTCGTTTGTTCAAGTAAGTACACGAGTAGTGCCCTCGTCTCAGTTGCATAGGCTCCATCTCTGTGACACATGCTTGATATTATAGGTTATTATTGGTTTAATTCCCCCTCGATTTGCACCCACAACCGACAGTCTTTGATTGTAAGAAATTCGACTTTTACAGAGCGAGTGAGACTTGTCGGAGGAAGCTGGAACGGTGAGGGGAGAGTAGAGGTATTCTACAACGGTGCATGGGGAACTGTATGCGATGACATCTGGAATCTGAATAATGCCCGAGTCGTATGCCGTGAGCTGGGATATTCTGGCGCTTTTAGTGCTCCACAGTCCGCCCACTTTGGTGCTGGAAGTGGTCAAATCTGGCTGGACAATGTCAACTGTGCGGGAAGTGAAGATTCCATTGAGAATTGTCCACACAATGGATGGGGTTCACATAACTGCAATCACAATGAGGATGCAGGGGTCGTTTGTTTAAGTAAGTTACATGTAATACGATCCAAGCACGTTCCTGAAAATTTGCTATTCACTTTAGGGTCAATTTATTTTATTAATGGTCGTTTTGGACATTGCTAAGTTCTGGTTGTTTTCTAGTTACTTCACTTTCCAAAAGAATTGGTTATTATAACTGTAAAGTTGAGAGGAAAATCTTCTTCAATTGTCCAGATTATATAAATCTCTTCATAATTGCATTTAGCAGTTTACGGCGGTATGAAAAAGTGCCTCGTTCTATTGGCGACGAAGTCTAAAAATATATGAAGAAAAAGAATTTCCCAGATACTTTGTCATTCAGTCACAGTTAAGGCTTCAGAGGTATATACTCAATGCTTCATCCATTATCTAGAATTTCTACGGGCCTTACACTTGCAAATTAAAGTCTAAAGGTTTATGTACTTCTAGCTTGATGTTCAACGTTTAAGTAAGGGTACTGAAAGAGATTTAAGTCGCGTCAAAACGGTTTGAATTAAAAAATCAATTACATTGGATTACCATTATATAAGGGACAATCAAAATACGACCACGTCAAAACGTTTATACGACCATTTTCCCTTACTTCTTGTTTGTTTCTCTGCTAATTTTCTCTTATAGCAGGCACTTCAGCGATTGTATCGCCATCAATCAGTCCAACTGGAGTGTCGGGTAAGTCTAAAAATTTCTTCATCGGTTTCCAGATCTGAAAATAAGTTGTCATTGTACATCGAAACAGTGATTTTAAGAATTGGAAAAACAAACCTTCAAAACTTCTCGCGTGGCATGTGTAAGATAGTGTAGTTCTACTTTGATAATCTACAAAGGATGACGTGTTTAGTTCGCCTAAGTATGATATTGATTTTTTCCCTGGTTAACGCATTTTGCTTGTGTGTTATCATCATTATTATCGCTATTAATATTATCTATTTATTTTCCAGTAAGCGTGTCCGCGAGTGTATCAATCAGTCCAAGCTTGGATGGTGAGTTCAGACCACGTGAAGTTCTCAAGGGAATTTTCCTTTTGTCTTTTATTAATAATACACGCATGTGTACGTGGATAGCGCGATATTTAAAAGAAACAGTTCTCTAGGGTAACATCAGATGGTCTGTAATTTTCTTTTGGCAGGACTGAGACTTGTTGGTGGAAGCTGGAACGGAGAAGGAAGAGTTGAAATTTTTTACAACGGCAACTGGGGAACTGTGTGTGATGACAGCTGGGATTTAAACGATGCAAGAGTCGTATGTCGTGAACTTGGATACTCTGGTGCTGTTAGCGCTCATAGTTCTGCACATTTTGGCTCTGGAAGCGGTCAAATTTGGTTGGACGATGTCAACTGTATTGGAAGTGAAACTTCCATTGTAAATTGCTCGCATGGCGGATGGGGCTTACATAACTGTAATCACGGTGAAGATGCATCTGTCGTTTGCTCAAGTAAGTAGTGATCGCAAACAGGTCTCTGTTTAGTCTGGTTTTGACTATTGATGCAAGTACCGCTTTTTATAAGGGTGCCTATCCCCTCGTGTAAAGGGCCTTTACGTTGTTACAAGCGGAGCTAAGAATTTTTCATTTCCAGCGCTTGCATGTGGTTTGCGTCGATAGCGGCGAGAAACGAGGAAAGGCGGCGGCTTCCACGGGGTGGGTTGCCAACGGTTTGTTTCGGTTAAAGACAGAATTAACTGACATGTACGGCTGTTCTCACAACTACAACACTTATCCATTTACAAACGTATCCAGATTGTTTAAACATGCGTGAGAACTTATTACTAAGCATGTATTGTAAATCTCTAAAAAGGTAGTGACAAATCCGGGGATAGGAAATTATAGGAAGTTTCCTAGAGGTATAAGACTTGATCTATTCATTTTCTTACCTTGTTAAAGACAAAAGGTCATTTCTCATTAATATTATCATCACTCGTTTCCCACACAGAATTATTACTTTTAACATGACAAAAAAGATATTTTTAACAAAATGTTGGTACCACCGACAAATTTAGGCTGCCCGTCCCTAACACTCACTGCTTTGTTTAAGATAATATAGATACTGAAATTGTTGCACTGTAAGACTCAAGATCTTGAAAACGATAACTTATTCGTTCAGTGGCACTCACCCCTCAATAGGTAGTCCTTGACTCTACAATGCCTATCTTCGACTTTCCAGGACTGAGACTTGTTGGAGGAAACTGGAACGGAGAGGGACGAGTAGAGATATTGTATAGCGACAGCTGGGGAACTGTGTGCGATGACAGCTGGGATATGGACGATGCAAGAGTCGCATGTCGCGAACTTGGTTATCCTGATGCTGCTAGTGCTCTACAGTCCGCCCACTTTGGTGCTGGAAGTGGTCAAATCTGGCTGGACGATGTCAACTGTGCGGGAAGTGAAGATTCCATTGAGAATTGTCCGCACTATGGATGGGGTTCACATAACTGCGGTCACCATGAAGACGCATCGGTCGTTTGTTCAAGTAAGTACACGAGTAGTGCCCTCGTCTCAGTTGCATAGGCTCCATCTCTGTGACACATGCTTGATATTATAGGTTATTATTGGTTTAATTCCCCCTCGATTTGCACCCACAACCGACAGTCTTTGATTGTAAGAAATTCGACTTTTACAGAGCGAGTGAGACTTGTCGGAGGAAGCTGGAACGGTGAGGGGAGAGTAGAGGTATTCTACAACGGTGCATGGGGAACTGTATGCGATGACATCTGGAATCTGAATAATGCCCGAGTCGTATGCCGTGAGCTGGGATATTCTGGCGCTTTTAGTGCTCCACAGTCCGCCCACTTTGGTGCTGGAAGTGGTCAAATCTGGCTGGACAATGTCAACTGTGCGGGAAGTGAAGATTCCATTGAGAATTGTCCTCACAATGGATGGGGTTCACATAACTGCAATCACAATGAGGATGCAGGGGTCGTTTGTTTAAGTAAGTTACATGTAATACGATCCAAGCACGTTCCTGAAAATTTCTTATTCACTTTAGGGTCAATTTATTTTATTAATGGTCGTTTTGGACATTGCTAAGTTCTTGTTGTTTTCTAGTTACTTCACTTTCCAAAAGAATTGGTTATTATAACTGTAAAGTTGAGAGGAAAATCTTCTTCAATTGTCCAGATTATATAAATCTCTTGATAATTGCATTTAGCAGTTTACGGCGGTATGAAAAAGTGCCTCGTTCTATTGGCGACGAAGTCTAAAAATATATGAAGAAAAAGAATTTCCCAGATACTTTGTGATTCAGTCACAGTTAAGGCTTCAGAGGTATATACTCAACGCTTCATCCATTATCTAGAATTTTTACGGGCCTTACACTTGCAAATTAAAGTCTAAAGGTTTATGTACTTCTAGCTTGATGTTCAACGTTTAAGTAAGGGTACTGAAAGAGATTTAAGTCGCGTCAAAACGGTTTGAATTAAAAAATCAATTACATTGGATTACCATTATATAAGGGACAATCAAAATACGACCACGTCAAAACGTTTATACGACCATTTTCCCTTACTTCTTGTTTGTTTCTCTGCTAATTTTCTCTTATAGCAGGCACTTCAGCGATTGTATCGCCATCAATCAGTCCAACTGGAGTGTCGGGTAAGTCTAAAAATTTCTTCATCGGTTTCCAGATCTGAAAATAAGTTGTCATTGTACATCGAAACAGTGATTTTAAGAATTGGAAAAACAAACCTTCAAAACTTCTCGCGTGGCATGTGTAAGATAGTGTAGTTCTACTTTGATAATCTACAAAGGATGACGTGTTTAGTTCGCCTAAGTATGATATTGATTTTTTCCCTGGTTAACGCATTTTGCTTGTGTGTTATCATCATTATTATCGCTATTAATATTATCTATTTATTTTCCAGTAAGCGTGTCCGCGAGTGTATCAATCAGTCCAAGCTTGGATGGTGAGTTCAGACCACGTGAAGTTCTCAAGGGAATTTTCCTTTTGTCTTTTATTAATAATACACGCATGTGTACGTGGATAGCGCGATATTTAAAAGAAACAGTTCTCTAGGGTAACATCAGATGGTCTGTAATTTTCTTTTGGCAGGACTGAGACTTGTTGGTGGAAGCTGGAACGGAGAAGGAAGAGTTGAAATTTTTTACAACGGCAACTGGGGAACTGTGTGTGATGACAGCTGGGATTTAAACGATGCAAGAGTCGTATGTCGTGAACTTGGATACTCTGGTGCTGTTAGCGCTCATAGTTCTGCACATTTTGGCTCTGGAAGCGGTCAAATTTGGTTGGACGATGTCAACTGTATTGGAAGTGAAACTTCCATTGTAAATTGCTCGCATGGCGGATGGGGCTCACATAACTGTAATCACGGTGAAGATGCATCTGTCGTTTGCTCAAGTAAGTAGTGATCGCAAACAGGTCTCTGTTTAGTCTGGTTTTGACTATTGATGCAAGTACCGCTTTTTATAAGGGTGCCTATCCCCTCTTGTAAAGGGCCTTTACGTTGTTACAAGCGGAGCTAAGAATTTTTCATTTCCAGCGCTTGCATGTGGTTTGCGTCGATAGCGGCGAGAAACGAGGAAAGGCGGCGGCTTCCACGGGGTGGGTTGCCAACGGTTTGTTTCGGTTAAAGACAGAATAAACTGACATGTACGGCTGTTCTCACAACTACAACACTTATCCATTTACAAACGTATCCAGATTGTTTAAACATGCGTGAGAACTTATTACTAAGCATGTATTGTAAATCTCTAAAAAGGTAGTGACAAATCCGGGGATAGGAAATTATAGGAAGTTTCCTAGAGGTATAAGACTTGATCTATTCATTTTCTTACCTTGTTAAAGACAAAAGGTCATTTCTCATTAATATTATCATCACTCGTTTCCCACACAGAATTATTACTTTTAACATGACAAAAAAGATATTTTTAACAAAATGTTGGTACCACCGACAAATTTAGGCTGCCCGTCCCTAACACTCACTGCTTTGTTTAAGATAATATAGATACTGAAATTGTTGCACTGTAAGACTCAAGATCTTGAAAACGATAACTTATTCGTTCAGTGGCACTCACCCCTCAATAGGTAGTCCTTGACTCTACAATGCCTATCTTCGACTTTCCAGGACTGAGACTTGTTGGAGGAAACTGGAACGGAGAGGGACGAGTAGAGATATTGTATAGCGACAGCTGGGGAACTGTGTGCGATGACAGCTGGGATATGGACGATGCAAGAGTCGCATGTCGCGAACTTGGTTATCCTGATGCTGCTAGTGCTCTACAGTCCGCCCACTTTGGTGCTGGAAGTGGTCAAATCTGGCTGGACGATGTCAACTGTGCGGGAAGTGAAGATTCCATTGAGAATTGTCCGCACTATGGATGGGGTTCACATAACTGCGGTCACCATGAAGACGCATCGGTCGTTTGTTCAAGTAAGTACACGAGTAGTGCCCTCGTCTCAGTTGCATAGGCTCCATCTCTGTGACACATGCTTGATATTATAGGTTATTATTGGTTTAATTCCCCCTCGATTTGCACCCACAACCGACAGTCTTTGATTGTAAGAAATTCGACTTTTACAGAGCGAGTGAGACTTGTCGGAGGAAGCTGGAACGGTGAGGGGAGAGTAGAGGTATTCTACAACGGTGCATGGGGAACTGTATGCGATGACATCTGGAATCTGAATAATGCCCGAGTCGTATGCCGTGAGCTGGGATATTCTGGCGCTTTTAGTGCTCCACAGTCCGCCCACTTTGGTGCTGGAAGTGGTCAAATCTGGCTGGACAATGTCAACTGTGCGGGAAGTGAAGATTCCATTGAGAATTGTCCTCACAATGGATGGGGTTCACATAACTGCAATCACAATGAGGATGCAGGGGTCGTTTGTTTAAGTAAGTTACATGTAATACGATCCAAGCACGTTCCTGAAAATTTCTTATTCACTTTAGGGTCAATTTATTTTATTAATGGTCGTTTTGGACATTGCTAAGTTCTTGTTGTTTTCTAGTTACTTCACTTTCCAAAAGAATTGGTTATTATAACTGTAAAGTTGAGAGGAAAATCTTCTTCAATTGTCCAGATTATATAAATCTCTTGATAATTGCATTTAGCAGTTTACGGCGGTATGAAAAAGTGCCTCGTTCTATTGGCGACGAAGTCTAAAAATATATGAAGAAAAAGAATTTCCCAGATACTTTGTTATTCAGTCACAGTTAAGGCTTCAGAGGTATATACTCAACGCTTCATCCATTATCTAGAATTTTTACGGGCCTTACACTTGCAAATTAAAGTCTAAAGGTTTATGTACTTCTAGCTTGATGTTCAACGTTTAAGTAAGGGTACTGAAAGAGATTTAAGTCGCGTCAAAACGGTTTGAATTGAAAAATCAATTACATTGGATTGCCATTATATAAGGGACAATCAAAATACGACCACGTCAAAACGTTTATACGACCATTTTCCCTTACTTCTTGTTTGTTTCTCTGCTAATTTTCTCTTATAGCAGGCACTTCAGCGATTGTATCGCCATCAATTAGTCCAACTGGAGTGTCGGGTAAGTCTAAAAATTTCTTCATTGGTTTCCAGATCTGAAAATAAGTTGTCATTGTACATCGAAACAGTGATTTTAAGAATTGGAAAATCAAACCTTCAAAACTTCTCGCGTGGCATGTGTAAGATAGTGTAGTTCTACTTTGATAATCTACAAAGGATGACGTGTTTAGTTCGCCTAAGTATGATATTGATTTTTTCCCTGGTTAACGCATTTTGCTTGTCTGTTATCATCATTATTATCGCTATTAATATTATCTATTTATTTTCCAGTAATCGTGTCGGCGAGTGTATCAATCAGTCAAAGCTTGGATGGTGAGTTCAGATCACGTGAAGTTCTCAAGGGAATTGGCCTTTTGTCTTTTATTAGTGATACACGCATGTGTACGCGGACAGCGCGATATTTAAAAGAAACAGTTCTCTAGGGTAACATCAGATGGTCTGTAATTTTGTTTTCGCAGGACTGAGACTTGTTGGTGGAAGCTGGAACGGAGAAGGAAGAGTTGAAATTTTTTACAACGGCAACTGGGGAACTGTGTGTGATGACAGCTGGGATTTAAACGATGCAAGAGTCGTATGTCGTGAACTTGGATACTCTGGTGCTGTTAGCGCTCATAGTTCTGCACATTTTGGCTCTGGAAGCGGTCAAATTTGGTTGGACGATGTCAACTGTATGGGAAGTGAAACTTCCATTGTAAATTGCTCGCATAGTGGATGGGGCTCACATGACTGTAGTCACGGTGAAGATGCATCTGTCGTTTGCTCAAGTAAGTAGTGATCGCAAACAGGTCTCTGTTTAGTCTGGTTTTGACTATTGATGCAAGCACAGCTTTTTATAAGGGTGCCTATTTCCTCGAGTAAAGACCTTATTACAAGCGGAGCTAAGAATTTTTCATTTCCAGCGCTTGCATGTGGTTTGCGTCGATAGCGGCGAGAAACGAGGAAAGGCGGTGGCTTCCACGGGGTGGGTTGCCAACGTTTTGTTTCGGTTAAATACAGAATTAACTGACATGTACGGCTGTTCTCACAACTACAACATCTATCCATTTACAAACGTATCCAGATTGTTTAAACATGCGTGAGAACTTATTACTAAGCATGTATTGTAAATCTCTAAAAAGGTAGTGACAAATCCGGGGATAGGACATTATAGGAAGTTTCCTAGAGGTATAAGACTTGATCCATTCATTTTCTTACCTTGTTAAAGACAAAAGGTCATTTCACCACGAAAATCTTTTACAATAGTCCAAGTTATTTAAATCACGTGATAAAGTGCATTTAGAAATTAATCGGCGTATGATAAAGTGTCTCGTTCTATTGGCGATGAAGTCGTAAACATAAGTGAAGAAAAGATGTTTTGAGATATTTTGTTTTTCACTCACAGCTGAAGCTTCGGAGGTATACTCAACGCTTCATCCATTATCTAGAATTTAACTGTTTTTCCACTTGCAATCTCTAAAGTTTCATGTACTTCTAGCTTGATGTTAAACGTTTAATTTAGGGATTGTTCATTTTTATATGACAGGAGGGGGCTGATGAGATTTGAGGAAGAGTCATTTGGAATTTGTATGTCCCCCAGCTTGTCAAACGTTTCTTGTATAATGCCCCCCCCCCCCCTTTCCCGCTCATCAGTCAATACTTTTATGGGTTTAGAGCTTCAGTTCTACTTAGAACTGCATCAGATGTTGGTTTCTATTTTATTTAACACTTCTGTAAGCCCGTCACCAAGTCCAAGCTTTTCAGTCTCAAAAAGCGTGTCTACAATATACAAGCCTCTCGCTGTCCATTAGTCCCAGCGCTTCAGGTTAGTACTCTGCAGTTTTAGTCACTTTCTGAAGTTCGCTGCTTCATTTCAAGCAATATGCTCCCTTATAATCCATTAGGGTCCACGATCCAAAATATGTTTTTCTGAGAGTCTGTCAGTCATTTAGTCAGCTGATTAAGTCGACAGTTGAGCCTTTGGAGCTATCTCACGCCAGATTCATTCAAAATGTCACCCTAGTTAATAAACTATGGTGTTTAGTATTCTTGAGTATAATTATGGATATACACCATAGGTTAGTTTGCTTTCTCTTTCAGTGGGTACTTCAGCAAGCGTGCCCAGAAGTGTAAGCTTCTCAGTCTTAACAAGCGAGTCTTCAAGTGTCTCACCATCAATCAGCGCAAGCTTATCTTGTGAGTCTTTTTTTTCCTGTCTTTTTTGTTCTTTTGCGGAGTATTTACTTAATGCTTAATTGAGGTGGGGAAATTAAAGTTTGTGGGAAATCCTGTAGGATCGTAGCCAGATTAGATGGAATGATAAGTGCAAGTGGGTAGTGGAACGATATTTTTATTGGAAATTTTGGGTCTTCTTTACATGGTCTCTTTTCTCCGTCCTCTGTTTGGATGAATCGTGATTTGGGTATGGTCTTTGAAGATCGTTTCCCCATGCACAAGTCGGATGACGATGTTGTCTTTGCCCGTTAAAAGTGATGACATCACAGACGGTACAAAGAACATGGGTACGCAAGGGCGGTTACTAGCGGTTGATCATGAGAGGTGAATGGGTTAACGCCTTTCCTCAGATCAAGAAAAGAATGAGAAAGTGCCTCACCAATTGGCGACGAAGCCATGACAAATGAAGAAAAACTGTCCCAGACAGTTAGTGATTTGGTCAATGTTGAAACTTTGGAGCTAATCAACGCTAGGTTAGTCTAGAAATTTACGGACTCCTTCCACTTTGCAAACTCTGAAGGTTTACGTAATTTCTAGCTTGGTATTAAAGGCTTCTTTTATGTTGTTTAGAGCTCCTACTTAGTACGATATTAGTGATGTTGGTAGCTTTTTTCTGTTACAGTAAGCACTTCTGCAAGCGTGTCAACAAGTCCAAGCTTTTCAGTCTCAAAAAGTCTCTTGCCGTCAATCAGTCCCAGCATTTCTGGTGAGTACCCTGCAATTTTAGTCACTAAGTTCTCTGCTTCAGTTCAAGCAAAGTGCTTCTTTATCCATTGGCTTCGACATCACAAAAATGTTTCTCTGATAGTCGACACAGTTAAAACTTTGGAGCTACTCTAACGCTAGTTTATCCAAAATGTCTTCCACGTTAAGAAAAATGGTGTTGAGCGGGCTTCTCAAGTATTTTTTTATCTAATATGTTAGCAGGTTTATCGATCGATACAGTTTATTTTATCTTTTAGTCAGGAAGTGTTTCAACAAGTCAAAGTGCCCTAAACTCACAAAGTCAGTCTGAAAGTATCTCACCATCAGTCCGTGCAAGTGCGTCGTTTGAGTCTATAATGGATTCCGAAAGTCGTTGTGCATTGGCACGATTGAAAAATGATTCTCCGTCAGTTAGTCAGAAAGTCATCCCTACTACTTTTCAAAGCTTTGTGGTCACTGGCGATTCTGATACGTTACATGTTGGGTAATCAAAACTTCCCCGTCTATGTCGGATATTGGAATTGACTTATCGCTCCAACCATACTCTGCGAAAGCTCTGTCGAATCTCCCAAATAACCTTGCGCTTTGATACGTGCCGTACAAAAATCTGACTTCTTAGTTCTCGCGACATTTTAGTTTTACAGAGCTGACCTTTTGTTTAGGGAATCGCGTTGTGATTTTGTACTTGATTATTTAGTTTTTCGGTTTGTTTATTCGTCTTCAGGATATGCACCATTTAGTTCGCATGCAGTACCAGTTGCTGTGGACTTTCTGTTTCATGTGCCAGCGGACTGTGATCAAATCTGTACAAATACCCCAGGAAGCTATAGCTGTTCTTGTGTCAGCGGGTATCAACTGTCGTCTGATGGAAAATCATGCGTAGGTGAGTCCCTTGATAAGTCTTGAACACAATAAACGCACGAGTGCCTTTATTATCTTCTCTTATTTATTGACACAATGATTAGAGAGAGAGAAACAGTAGTTTTATGACCACCAATTCTGGTAAACTATTAATGCATTGTATGGGGAAAAATGAAATGGAATCGGGAGTGCCACGCTATCTTATCACCAAGATGAGTAAACTAGGTTTCTCTAGAGACTTTCTGATATGGACACTCATTTATGTCATGCATCGTAAACAATTAGTACAGATCGATAACACGTGCTCAGAGGTTAAAAACGTGAATTTTGGGATTCCCCAAGGATCCATCTTGGGCCCGGTGTCATTCAATTTAAATGTTGTTGATCTTCAGGAGAACGTAAATGTCAAATGCTTCCAGTATGCGGACGATACAACAATCTATGATCATGCCAAAATATCTGACCTAAATGACTGTAGAAACACTATCTACCAATCCATTAATAAAGTAAGTGTCTGGTCTAAGGGGAGTTACCTCGCCTTTAACAACGACAAAACCAAGGTTATGATCCTATCCACCCCGCAAATGTCCAGAGTGCATCACCTGGACTAGTATGATCCTAACATCGCAGTCAGTGGTTATAAACTAGAACGTATTAAATCTCGCAAACTGCTTGTAGTTCACATCAATGAACATCTTAAGTGGAGTGATCACATCATGCACACGGTATCTGGATGCTACACCACTCTATCAATACTAAGAAAACTGAAATATCTCCCCAAATATGAGCTTAGAAAGCAACTAGCAGAAACATTGATTTTGTCAAAACTAGATTATGCCGATCTGTTTTTTTGCCCTCTCCCACAATTCTTACTTCGCCGTTTGCAACAAGCTCAATTTGCTGCCGCAAGTTTTGTACTCGGTCACTATGTTAAGAACTTTCGGGATGTACTTAAAATTGGATGGGTTCCAATCAATGAGAGAAGAGATTTAAACCTCCTGAAATCGTGCTTTAAAGGTTTGCATAACACTGAGACTTGGCCAGATTATCTTAAAATAATAAAACAGGAATGCCGCAAGGAACTGCGCTCAAGCAATTCAATTAGATTAGTGGTCCTAACCGAAAACGACACATTCCAAGATAATGCGTCGAAGCTATTTAACAATCTACCAGAAACTATTAGAAACTGTAAAGACTACAGAACCTTTTTAAGTCTTTCAAGTAATTTTTTATGTAACAGAGTACAGAGTGATAAGTTAGTTTTACTGTAATTTCGATTCTGTTAATCCTGCCTCTACTTTTAATTGTATATTGCATAATTTGCAAATTAGTTAATTTGATTTATTTTTAATTGTAATAGGCCACTTCCGAGTTCCAAAAACCCTCACGTTCAAAATGAGGCTAGGTGCACAACCTTTCTTGTGAAAATGAGTTTTATTTGCATGAGAATGAAAAATAATTTCTATATCAAAGGCTGATCACCTACCCTCGTTTTGAAACAGAGGCCCGGGGGAACTCGGAAATGGCCTATTGAACAGATGTACTTTAACAGGGAAGAGTCACCCAGTGGATCTGTTAATAAACCATTATTATTATTATTATTATTATTATTATTATTATTATTATTATTATTATTATTATTATTATTACAAGTGATACCGGTAAAAGTAAATTATAATTATTTTACGCTATATAAAGCTTCGAGTTTAAACCTTAAAATAATTTGATCAAAAAGGGTTTAGCTTTTTCGTCTTTCTTCGGTGCCGCAAATTTATACGACGAAGTCACGGTTCGAGGTTGTCCGTTATAGTGAGAAGTGATGCCATTTTCTTTTATTGAAATGAGTGGATGAAAATTGATCGCTCTTCTTTATACACAAAACCATGTCCAGTGACATACAAAATCAACTATTACAGCTGATTCTTAAGTCGTGGCGCAAACCGATTAATAAAATGGATTTACAAAGAGATAGGAATTGCTCTTACTGAAAGAAAAAAACAAGTAGCTTAATAACGATCAGCCCGCAAACCACTAAGCTGAAATTTATGTCATGTTAGGCCCCTTTCAAACGTGGAATTTCTTATGAGTGCCGAACACCTATTTCAGTCGAAGAAAATAATTAAATACGGCAGTTGATTCAGACGTCGGATATAGTGGTGCCAAATTTAAATCCATTTTTTGTAAATATTCCCAGTCTCTAGAAACAATTCTTCCCAATATGGATAAGGGTTTCTATAATTAATGCATTATATTCGGCACATGTGAAATGTGACTTCTAAATCAAATGTTGAACCTAAGTCGAATTTTCGACTGTAATCAGTCGCAGATTCGGCAAAGTCGTATTTAATTTGAAACTGTTGATTCAGACGTCGCATCTCAAAGCAGTTACCTCCGAATTAAATTAGGCACCTGTGAAATTCGACGTTTGAACTGGGTAATGGTAACAGTGTCCAGTATTACTATAGTAAATACCAGTAGATGCGCTATGATACATATGGCATTTTTTTATATATTCCTGTAAATTTTGCTTTCAAGTTACCACATTATGTTACTAGCTATATGCACCACACAGGTAAAAAAGAGAGTAAAAAAAAAAAAGAAAAAAAAGGTCACGAATAATTTGCTTCAAGGGGATTCGAACCTGGACCCTCCAAATACGTTAAAACTAAAAGTGAACGCCTCTATCCACTGGACCACCTCGGTAAGGGCTGACAATTAAAGAGGTATATATTCGTTCTCTATGGTGATTGACAGTTTTTAAGGAAGACTTTTCGGTTCCCGTGTAGAATTAAATCTTTAACTGATTGAAGCCAGACGTGAAGCTCACAATAAACCCATTAATACTCTTTCAGGCTTGGTCCATGCCGGGGAACGTTTAAGAAATTTATGAACTATCGATCTCGCGGCTACCGACTGAACAGTATGACCGTACGATTCTCTCCCTGCTCGTGAGGTGTCTTCCCATCGGTCGGGGAAAACATTAACACAACATTGTTTATCATTATTTCCATTTTTTTAGGTTAGAGTAGCAAACCATTTGGCTTTTAGCGTTAGAAGAACTGCTACATGATCTCTCTCCCCAGAATGAAGAAAAACAATATGGCCGCCAAATACATCCTTTAAGCTTTGAAAGTTCTCCTTTATTAACAAACGTTGAACATTTATTTCGGCAAACAAACAGTTAAGTTAAAAAGGATTTTACAAAAGTCTCAAAAGTAGGTCTCCTTTTTCGATTTTAATTTGCAATATCGGTCAATTTACGCAACTTTTAAACTTCTGGCTCAGTTTTCGTTTGCTTCTGCTTTGAAAATGGATAATAATTACTCAGGGGTAATACAGTGTAAAGATTTGTAGAGAAAAACAACAAAAACTTGCAGCTTTATGGCGAAAAATGTACTTTAAAAACGAACTAAAATATTCAAAACGCTCTGATCACGTGACTGATGACGCCATGTCCCTCTTTTGGCAATGAAAAAAATTGTCAGGTAGAACATTACTTTCCTGCAAATTTTCTCTGCCTTGTGTTGAAACGTCAACTCTCTACAGCCCTCGGCCTAGTTTCCCGACTTTTTCGCTCATGTTCATTACCCCCTTTAATTTTAAATTCCGGACGTAAACTGGTTATTTTTAAATGCTCCACACAACCAAAACCTGAAATATGCTATTTTATTTTAATCCAATGATGAAATCTTGTCACAGCAACAGAAAACCCTAATTTAGCTATGGTCACGTGACTGATGGCGTCATCACCCTAGACGTGACATGAGAAGATATTCTATGGCAAATGTTGTTGTGGTCTGACATTCTTCTACGTATTAAATTGTCAAAGTTATAAAGCTTTCAAAAAAGATTGCCTCAAAGGATTCTGGGATAATTTTTATGATAATTATAATTTATATTTAATTATAATTATTAGTAGTATTAATAATATTTTTTTACTTCTTGTTTGCTTTAGATAAGGCTATCTGGAAAGCGCAGCGAGTTATTTCTTTCGGACTTTTATTGGTCAGCGCATTAGGGTGAAATGTTGGCTTGATACGGTCGAACCAAACTTGCAAATAACCGTACCCAACAATTTCTGATGACAAGCCTATCACCTTTGTCCAGTTACCAGCCAGAATGTAAAAACAAATTACATGTAGCAGATAACAATATTTTACCGTGCAAAAATGGGTCTAACGTGTCCACCGATTTTTTTTTACAAGTTTGCGGCAATGGCAGTAATTAAACATTTCTGTTTAGGATAGAGACTCATCGGTTTAATCGCTGTACTCTTCATTATAGATATTGACGAATGTTCAACAAACAATGGTGGCTGTAGTCATTACTGCTACAATATTCCTGGATCATTTTTCTGTGGATGCCCTGAGCGGACAACTATGGCATCCAACAACTTAACTTGTGTTGGTAAGTATGAAGGCTCTTTCAGCTTAAGGAGATTGCCCATTCAATTAATCCTGCAGTACATTTTTAACTAGGGATTCTAAGGAACGTGCTTTATCTGCAATAAACATGCAGTATTTGAGATGAAGGTCAGTATTTGTGATGCTGTTGGGAGTGCAGATTTAGCAAAGCTCAGTGTTTGGGGGACATGAAAAGAGATGAGACATCCATCATGGAATGAAAAGCGGTTTTTATGATTTTGTTTTGCTGTTTCAGTGTGTTTATTTGGGTTTTGTTTTGTTGTTGTTGCTGTTTTGTCTCTTTTTTTATTTCCTTTTGCTTTGTCGAAAGCATAAAAAAAGTAAGTTAACTCAGGTACCCTATGTAATAGATCTTAGTTGATCTATTAAGATTTATTACATAGATCTTAGTAGATCTATATAATAGATCTTAGTTGAGGTGAGTTTCTTTTAAAAGCGCACAAAGAGGCCTCGGGCCTCGCTTTCATGACTTAAGAATCTACATTTTGATGTCCCGGATGACAGGTCAACGCTCCTCACCTGAAGCAATAGAAATGCAATATTGACCTGTCACTTCCTCTCTAAACTTCAGTGAATGATTTTTAATTATTTCCATCAAAAAGCATTGACATAAAGATTACTTAAATGTGGTCTATGACACGTTTTATTCCCCGTATCAAACTCCGTTCGGTTTTTCGTGTATTCCAGAACCTGGAGCGACAGTGACATGTGACGAGGACAACATGACCATTTCTTTAAAGAAGGAGACATTTCCGTTTTTTGATGCCAATAACCTTCACCTACGCTATTCTTCGTGCAGGTAAAGCCGGTGCATCGTGATGAACCCATGAAATTTAAGATACTTCTTTGATATCTCTACATGTTTTGTGTATTTTTTTAGGCAAGTTGAAAAACACAGTTGAGCCAAACGTCTACATAAAACACGCTCGCGAACTGTGAGATTTACTTGCCTTTAGAATTATCCTGGAATTCTTTATTGTTTTCTTGTGAAATTCGGGGCAACAACGCAACCTCCTTCTATCAGAGTTACCAACATTTCCTTTGTATTTTCTTTATGAATTTTTGATAATTTGTTCAGTTGTTGGTGTTTTTTTTTATCTTTCTTAACTACAGGGCCACTCAAAATTCAACACATGTTTCAATCAGCACCAATCTGAATGCCTGCGGGACACTGGTTAATGAAACAGAGGATGCATTAATCTTCTGGAATGAAATCCGTGTAGATGCAGTGATTACTGGCAACGTTATCACCCGAACGCACGACATTAATCTTCGATTTCACTGCAGCTATTCCAGAAAGAAAATGCTAAGCGTTCAATTCCAAACGCAACAAGTTTTCATTGGATCAGAAGGTGCTTTGATTAATCAGTTCTTTCTCTTCTTTATACATTCAGATCGCGATATTGAACAGGTAGTTCTCACATAAGTAAACCTCGAATACTTATAGTGCTCGTAAGGAAGGCATTTCGGTGAAATGACATTTCCCACGTATTTCCCCCCTTTTTTTTTCGCAGTTATTTTATTCGATCAAACATGCTTGAGTTATTTTAAAAGGCCTGGAGTAGTGGCCTCATAAGAAACGACTTTGGGGTGACCGTATATTTTTGCTGATGAAACGTGAACTTACAGAAGCGACCATTTTGAAGTAATGAAAAAAATCGATACCAGGCCATTTATTGAGAGATTTTAAAAGACATTTTAATGTACAAATTTTTGCCCGAGATCCGAGTCACCGGCCATTTGGAATTAGGGTGTTATTGCCACACAAAACTAAGCTTTTCCTTACCTTCAAAATCTTAGCCTTTCCAAAGGTCTCTTATCTCTCCGAAGGTCTCTGATCTCCACGCCAGAAATACATGGATACGCGTCTTATACTTCACACCAAGACCTTTTCGATAGTTAACTCTGCTATCGCCTCAGTTGCTTTCAAGAAAAGAGTAGCATTAAGCGGTGAAATCGCGCTGTTATCTCCCATCTAAAGTGATTATGTGAAAACCTATGGAGGAGGCTACCCCATTCCCATAAAAACCACACTTATGTCCTTTTTTTTTATTTATTTTAGCTGGATATGGGAACTTCACTTTTAGAATGGACTTTTACAGGACTGCGGCCTTTGCCACGCCTTACACTGAAAACGACTACCCAATATCTATCCCTTCAAACGAGTTCCTTTATGTGAAGTACAGTGTGGAGTCTAGTGCTGACCTAGTGATAATGGCCGAAAACTGCAAGGCTACGAGATATGGAAATTTTTACTCCTTGCCGCAGTACACTGTTATACAGAATGGGTAGGTATAAAACAAGATTACAATCTTAAAAATCAATCTTCTTATCAGTATTTATGTACATTTACGTTTGTGCACCTATTTTTGTTTTTGCATCAATGAACTGTATTATAATTCGATGCAACTTTTTCTTCCTTTTCATTGGTCGAGGACGCTTTTCTCCTTCTTGCGAATCGCTTTTGCGTGAAAATGGCAGATCGCTTCGATTCGCAAATAACAAAAGCGCAAACTCGGTGATCAAATGATAAGTTATATCGGTTATATCGCAAAATAACGTGATTTTTCAGAGTCTCGCAGATCAATAATATTTAATAATCAGTAATGATCTACTCGCCACTGACAAATCACGGTGCTCAATCTCGTCCAATAATTGTTAATGATGTCTGTGTCGCCATGACAACCAATTGTAGGTGCCCACGAGATACAACTATGGAGTATACGTACTATCCAACAGCGAGCTCTCAACAGTTTAGAATGAGATCGTTCAAGTTCTTCAACGATTATTATGTGGTTTACTTTCACTGCGAGCTGTTGGCCTGCTACAGATACAATTATAATTCCAGGTACGTCTGTCAAGAGGTCTAGAAATGCTGTTTAATTACTTGGGATATCGATTTTTCCTATGAACTTAAGGTGGTATAATGCGTAGACAAATAACTCCTGGAAAAATTCTCGTTATGGGTGGACACTGAGAAAAAAAGCTGCGAATTTAAAGAGTTTCGTTGAAACTCTGTATTTTCATTAGGCTACTTGTGGCGCAGCCCATTTCTCCGTCAAAAAAGACAAAATGGCGGATGTATCACCCAGAAGACATTGCGTGTCCCAACCCCTGCAATAGGGCCGTTAATTGTACTATTCTCTGGAAGGGATGGGTCACTTCCAGACGGACAAAAATCTTTGGATGCCCGAGGCATTTGTGGGGGGGGGGGGGGGGATTTTGCTTTTTGGCTCTTTTCGAATTCACTCATCTCCTTTTCTTAAATTCCGGAGTACTTCCCTCCCTCTTAGGATATCTAACCCACCTCTATCTCTTTATTTCTTGGAATAAGAGTAGTAGGACTAGCTAAACACCCATTTGACCACTGCAGCCCAGTATCGCCTGTGGAAATACATACATCTATACGTACATCAAATTCCTTAGGTCTCATTAAGAGAAGTTCCCATAGATGGTTTTCTGATCAGTACTCCCACACGGCAAATAATGATGGAAACCGCTTTTGATAATTTTTCATTCATTTTGTATGTTAGACTGATGTTTTAACTGTGTATAAATGAAGTTATCATTCATTCATTCATCGCCTGTTAATGGGACTGGTTCACGATAATGCGCATGTGTGAGTTCTGACAGTAGCTGATTGTTTTTCAACCAATCGGAAGCGAGTTAGATGCACGCAAGTAAATTTACAAAATTCAAATTAATTGTTCGCGACGCGAGAGTATTTCCGGGCATTTGGTTTGATTTTATTTATCCCCATAATTCAAGTTTATTCTTTGCTACTCCTCAGAATATATGTTGCGGCCGATAAGAATAAGAATTACAGCCCTGTCCTGCTTCGAAACAAACATTTACCAACGTGTATTTTTACTAGGTCGTACCCAAGCTAACAAAACAGTCACCGATCGGCAAACAAAATTTGTAAACAAACATCTTATTACTGTTCTCTCAGTTCACCTTATATAAACCCAGAAATACCTACAAATAGCGCCTGGCTGGTGACAAAAACACGCAACGTATGAGTATAAAGACTATCTTTAATTGAGCATAAACTTCAATTGCTCATCAGCAAATGAACAAATTCATTCGCGTTGCATCGGGTCAATGTTCCGCAAAACAAATGTTATCGAGTAGCACACATAAAGAAACTAGATTATAAACAGAATATTCAGGCAATAATTTATTTTAAAAACATCAATTCTTAAACATATACGATCGTAAAGCAAAGATACAAGGAACATTTCAAGTGTACCAGATCGGTGAAGATCGCGCGGCCTGTTGCGGTATAACTACAGGTCGGAGTCAAAAATCAAATCAAAGTTGAACGAACTCATGCCTTTAACCACTTTCCAAGAGTCGTGTATTCTTTTCGTATGCCACACACTTCTCCTAGAACCATACCAGCTCGATAGGCTAAGCTTCTCTATCTCAAGAGACTCTTGAAAACGTCCTGTTGCCGGACGGCCACGATGCTCTTCTCGGGGCTCTTCTGAACCTCCATGATCAAAACATTATTTTTAGCGTCTTCTTAAACCGTAACCAGTCAAACGACACAACCACACGTTAATCACCACTACCGAAGTATAACTAGACCAGCCAAAGCGACGGATGTCCGAATAAAACGAAGGGTTTCCAATAATTGTTCGGGTAATGGCGATTTCGAATTTAGTGTTGTCCCGACAAATTTATTCTGAAGAGACAAACGGCGCGTGAACCAGTCCCTTTAAAGGCGTATTATCAATCATCAGGAAACATTAAATTATTTCCTCGGCCACTGTCACCAACTAATGAACAATTCTTTTCACCACAGATGCAGCAGAGGTTGTTTAACCAGCAAAAAAAGAAAGAGAAGAGAGATAGACGACAAGTTAGAACACGACGAAAGTACCAACAAATATATTCTCACAAGCGGCCCGATAAAGATCGCAGAGATATCCAGAGAAGGAGGTAAATAGGCCTTTATTGTATAATGGTTCGGGGCAGCTAATTTAAAACTAGCTCCGAGGTCAAGTAAAATTGATCATTCCTGCGGACGATAACCCTATCCCTGATAAAATAGTCAGTCTGATCATATATGGCTTATTAGTCAAGTTTGTTTGGCTTCGTTGCTTTTTAATTAGCTTCTTTATCGCCATGGGCAAACAAGCTTGGTCAAAACTTTTTGTGTTGTTGTTGGTTTTGAGCTCAGTCCAATCAACCACTTCCCCCACTCCCCTCCTGGGCAGCCTTAGGTTGTTTCCTTGGTGGTCTGTTTTTGTTTTTCTTTGTTTGGTTGGTTGGGTTTTTTTTGCACGTACGCGTCATCATTTTCTTTGCAACATTCCCCACTTTGGAAACGAGAAGGCAACTGTAGGCGAAATTAGACCAGCAATTGTTTCTCGGATCCTGGAAACGTGATACTGGGGACAAGCCGGTCAGGTATTGGCCATTTTTTGCCCTGTTCAAGTTATTCTTTTGTTTACTTCTTCATTGCTGAGCCGTAAGGGTCAGTTTGCAGTTTTATATTTTCTACACTTAACAGTCCAAAGAGTCTGCGAAAGTTGACTCGGCCCAGTTTCCTTCTCGGCATTTCTAAAGAGGCGAATACTGGTCTTGCATCTGAGTTTTCTTCAGGAATTTATAACATTTTATCTTTCTTAGTGAGTTTTCCTACAGCGACTGGACCCTTTTAAGGTGGCTTGACCCAGTATTTTTGTAGGTACATCTTCCATCTATGAATCTTTTATACTTAAACAAATTGATCTTTATTGTAAAAACATTATAACACATGTATTACACATAGACTAAACTTTATTATGATATTAACATGTGAATCAGTAAAACGCAATCCTGAGCTCTTTTTGTGTTTTCTAAGGCTACTTTCACGAAAACAGCGATTAAACCAAAATCTGTTCAATGGACACGTAATTCGGGGGATTTTATAGTACACTGATCAATTGCAGCACTGACCTTTTTTAAAGAAAATCTATCGACGAATTTTGGTTTAATCGCTGTTTTCGTGAAAGTAGCCTTAGAAAATCCAAAAAGAGCTCAGCATTGCGTTTTACTAATATGATTCACATGTTGTCATGTTTTTTTCAAAAGCGCCTAAGTCTACTTACGTTCAGCCGGTTGTAGAATGTATAAACTAAGGTCATTTGCAAAACGAATGAGTGATTAAAACGTTTCGGAAACCTCTCAAAGAAAGCAAATTTGTCTGCATTAAGTCCAGCCTTCAGTCCATGCATATTATATACCCTTTTTGTAGAAATTCCAAGATACCTCAAAATTCCTCTTATAGATTTTGGTCGCACAGACAAGTACCTAAAGTATTGTTGGTTTACACTTGACGTCACTAAAATTCAAACGACAAAACTATCGATGCTACCGAGATCTTACTTTCGATGTATTAGAGTAGCTGAAAACTAGTTTTCATAAAAGTTTTCGCTTCAAAAGGGTTCTTGGTTTTGTGATAGAGTACGCTTGAATTTCTAAGCATTTATGTGACGCGGCATTTACTTGACGGCCAAGAGAGTTGTTGCATAAATTTACTACATAAACAGTTTATGTAGTAGGAAAAGTATTACTTTAATGTTTATGAGTTCCTCGAAGAATAAATTCACGGTTTTGTAGCAAAACTCGGTAACAGATGTTTCTGCTGGTTTCCGTCCGCCATGTTGCTGCGTATCCAGGTGGGCACCAGCATGGCGTCTCCATACAAATCTCTATAAATTTGGATAAAACATTTCTTCGGATACCTCGTATACGAAATATTCCTCTGACCTGAATCTTGGCGAGGGTCTTTGCATATTTACCTCCTTTTTATTTCCCAGATTCTGGACTTATCTATTGAACGGCTTTGATTTTTATTTTGATCTATTTTGAATGGCGTGACACTGAAAACCAGCGATAGGTAGCGTAAAGCATTTCCAAAGAAAATATCGATAAAGGCAAAAATACGATTTAGAACTAAAACTATTGCGACGTTATTGTCACGTAATAATTATTCCGATCGCCCAAAAAATAATATCATAACAAAGTTCAGTCTATGTGTAATACATGTGTTATGATGGGTTTTACAGTAAAGATCAATTTGTTTAAGTATAAGAGATTCAAAGGTGTAACTCAAGGTGTCGCTACAAAAAAAAAACTTGTTCAAGCGACCTTAACACCGACTAAGGGAAATTTTTCATATCGTAGGTACTGGGCAAGGCCAAAATATTGCTTTTATTGTTGGTGCAGCTGCAGGTGGTGGACTGGCACTGATTGCTATCATAGCCCTGGCTGTTTTAGCTGTTAAGTACCGTCTCGCCCGAAAATTCATGAACAGGAACAAGGTTGAGCATTTCTATACTGGGAAGGATGAGCAAATGAGCCGAAGAAACGCTTTCATCCAGGAGGACGACATGATTGAAAAGAAAGACTCCTTCTAAAAAAACAATCTTTGGTCTTCTTACCAAGGAGATGACGTTACTTTTGACTCGAATCTTATGAACACTTCTGACCAGTTGTTTATAGCTAACTGCATATTGCAGTGGTAAAACAACAGTTATTTTAGCAGTTATCCTGACTTATATATAATCAACGAAATACTCACCATTAAGAATACATTTTTTTTTTAAGCAAACCTACAGTAGAAGAGCAATAGACTCCTCAAAAGTGCTAACTCAGCCCTGCAAGCAGAACAAAGTGTGATTAAGTCCCTTCCGGAGCCATTTTGAGCCATAGTTAATTGGACTGTATCAGCCTTAATTAAGGGAGCCAAATAAGATTCAAAAGTTAGGACTGTATTTTACTCACCGACACGGCCCCATTTTTAGTGCTTCAGTAGATCTTTCTGATTTGCAGTGAATACCGCGGCCACTGGGAGAAATAAGAAGACCATTGTGGGATGCCAAGGGGCCTCAAAAGCGCTTTTATGCATTTCGAAATCCGTTCAACGCTCTTAATTCTTAATTATTCTCAATATATATAGTTTGTACAATATAGGATTGCAGTCAGCCTAGGATTCAGTTGAGAAAAGGCGATATGTGCCCGCCCGTATTGACAAATTCGAAGGCCTCTGCAAACGAATCCATGCACCTTTTATAAGTATGGAAGTGTAATAGTCCTACTTGCAGTTATTTGTATTACAACTTTCGTTATATATTTCGGTTATAACCGTCAACTTACATCGTAACTAACTTCAGTGCTCTTTTCGTAGTCAGGAGGGCATACCGTCCTTCAAGTAATGCTGGTCTGTTTATAATACGCGTATACAAACGATGGAAAACGAGTAGTCAGCACAATAAAATGTTAACTAAGTTAATTTGTAATATTCTGTATTTGGTGATAACCTAAGAGGTCGAGTGACAGGAGTTGTTAGGGAAGAAGACACAGTAAGCCTTCCTTCAAACCCTGGTGTTTTCAAAACCCCTTTACCCGTACACACCGAGAGAGGGCCATCTCGTAGCGACCTTACTAGTTTTCAATTAGTGTGAAACCAACTGAAACACCACGGGACCCTTACTAGTAAGTACTTTGCTACTATTAGTTTTTAATTTGTTTGTTTGTCTTATTTCCTTTAGACGTTTGACTAGAATCAGTTTTCAAAAATCCATTGACACTACTGAAAAGAGCGCCTTAACATTACTCACGTCGCCAAGTTTGAGGGTGATAGGTGAAAGTGAAACGAAGATATAGTTATGCAAAACCGAGAAATTTTATAAACGCTTGTTTGCATTTGACTGAGGTAATTTGTGCGCCTAACCATACAAAATTCTTTCAAAGTTTTATGACTTAGCGGAGCAAATTGCTTAGCAAATTTACCTCCCTTTTTACCAAAATGTCGTTGGATTACCTTTAAAATGTGGAGTGCTCTATCTAACAAAGTAATCAGTGACTACACCACTGACTACACGCCCCATTACGCCGACATAAATGATTGCATGCACTGAGACTTATACACGCATGTAACTACACCGATGACTACGTTACCACCATTTATATCCGACGGTTACACCCCAAGGCACGGTGTACACCGACAGTACTAATCTTACTTGGTTCACCATGGCTAAAAAATGATGACTGGTTGTTATCTGAGCATATCGCAAGAAAAGCAGAAAGAGAAGTAAGTGTTCGATAACTCCTACACACAAAACGCCACCCCGGGGCATACACTGACGTTTCTGCTTGGGCTGGCATTCAAGTCTATTAAAAAAATGAAAAGGGATTATATTTAGAAGACTCTACAGTCGTTCACTTTTTTCTCATTTGCAGAAGCAATGTCAGATGATTTGAATGCGGACAGGGACTTGGACAGGCTTTTGAGTTCTCGTGACGCTCGCCGCTCATTGATGTTTTAATCTCAGTATATTTCGTAAAAAGGTGGTTTTAGGGTTCATTTGTTTCAGGCTGGTATGCATTCATTTTAGTGATTTTGAGTGACACGAAATAACTGCATACAACACAATGTAGGACACTCCCTCGAATACTTTCCCAGCGAGAGGCCATGCAGAAATCTAATTAGGCGAAAAACGAGGGACTAAAAGCGAGGCAGCGTAAAATCTGCAACATGGCAAGTTTGACTGCTGTATCGTGTCTTTTCTTTCAGGCTGCTGTCCTGCAGTTCCTTTTGGTTGCGGAAGCTTCTCACTTTCGTTATGGTACTATATCTTGGGCTCCAGTCGACTCTTTCAGCAACACGGTAACGTACTATAAAGCGTCTCTTTTTAGAAATGTGACTGCAGGAGAATGCGAACTAAGTAACTAAGTAACTAACTGACCTTTATATCATGGACTCTTACCTCGGCTGGTAATAGATTGGTTTCTTAGTCTGCGTGTGGCTCGTTTTTGTCTCTTTTTCTCTGTAAACAGCATTGGTAAGTACAGTCGGCAGACTGTAAACCTTCAAACTGTTCTCATGATAATTTGTACTGAGTCACAGAACGCTTTAGAATACAGTTCCACCTAAGCGTTCTATATGAGAATCGGTTTTGGTACTGAGGTAACCTCTTTGTTCATGGGCCACAAGCTGTAACTGAATCTAACTTGTCGTTTAGAAGACTAACTTTGTTCTAGCATGCTAATACTGTTGAAAGCGTGCGTGCATTGAGAGACCCCTTTTACTAACTGGTGACATTACCATTTGAAGCTAGACTGGAAGTATTAGTTCGTCCCTTTATTTTATCTTACTATTTTATAGTTGTTGTTATTAATTTCTTGTTCCTTTTTCTTGAAGAAGTAATCTGCCAAGCGAGCACGATACGGCTACCAAAAATGATTTATATTTATGTTATTAAATAAATATTAATTAACTTTGCAATTTACGATATGCGCACTCCAATATTGGACGGAGGTTTTCGTTGGTCATGCTCCATGCCTAAATTAGTTTTATTTCAATCTTTCGATGCTTCCGACGAATTTCTCATAAAATAAGAAGCAAATTTCTATAGCTCTTTCTCTCATTCCCCAGTATCAGCAGTTGCTAAACAAGGCATAAACTATTGGCTTTAACCTTTGCTAAGAATCTTTGGCTACAACTCGAAACGGAGATAGCTTCTCAGTCGTCGCTGTACGGCATTTCATCTTGCCGAGGGCCTGTTAACCAATTAACTTTTCCTTCAATGTCCTCGATGTTGTGCTGGGTCTTAACATATTTAATTAAAGCGGAATGGCTGGGAAACCGTCCTTTGTTATATGTTTTTGTTAGCTTTTTTGGACCTGACGGTGCACAACGTGCACACAATTTGTGAACAAAAAGCAAAGGAATGTGCAAGGTCAAAGAGCTTCCAACGTAACCTACAGCATCATTGTTTTAAACTTTGATGTTTTCCGGCTTTCCTAACCAGTTTCCTCTACTAACTATGGTCTAAATCTTATGGACGATACTTGGATACAATTCAACTAGTGGATTGCAGGGATTCTTGCTTTTACTTAAGAATCTTTTTTCTAGTGCTTAACAGCGTAGCTCGTACGGGGTGTGCTCGCCTTTGAAGTTAGCAGACTCTAAGGTGTAATGCCTGAATCTAAAAGTGAAGTGGCACGGCAATTATATGCCGAAAAAATTATTATGGTGATTACAGTGATTATGACTCGAAAATACGATGGAAATCATCAGTTACAGAGTATGACCTTGCGTCTAAACGATATGCAAATTTAGATGCATTTTAGCCAACAGATCCGGTCAACTGTGTCGATTTCTCGGAAAAGATACCTCATGTTCAGTCAGACCCTGAGTCAATTAACTGTGTCCATTTCTCAGAAATGAGCCCCACTAATCATAATGCACGTTTAGCCAGACTTGGGCGGTAAATAAAACGTCCGGCAGTGACTCAGCGTGAAACTAAACATGATTTCATTTTTCGCATGCACTCATGCATTCCAATGTCAAACATCTCAACCGTTGTTAGCCCGCAGAAACCATGCAAACGTTTTAAGCATAGAGATTTAGAGTGACGTTTACGGCAAACGGCAAACGTCAATTTGTACCACGTGACGAAATTTTCTCTTTACTAGTCGTTTACCCTTTATCATGTATTCCAAAATACTAGTAGTTTCACGCTAGTTTCATCCATAAAAATTAGTTTGCACAGTTTTCATCTGGTTATTTTCTCTCCTAAGAAATCGTCAACTTGAATTTGACGTTTGCCGTTAACGTGATTTTTTATCTCTCTAATAACACACTCCTCCAGCTGCAATACTTTTCCAAGAGCGCGAGTTTTTGAAGTTTTGTTTGCCCCGCAGTACATCCGCAATTAATGCATCCGTTTCCAAAAGTGCAAAGCTTTTTCCCGGAAGTAACAAAGAAGAGGCAATCGCTAATGAAGGGCTAAAGCTCAGAGAAACTTGAGCTTTTAACGGTAGCTGATTACTTCTGATCATCATATTAATTAATCAAAACAAAATAACTGCGAGTTTAAGCAGACTTATAATTAGAAACTGACCACTTAGGGTGGTAATCTCGTCATGGTTTTATTGCAGGGACAAATAAAAAGCTTTCAGAAAATTCGAGAAGGGGTCCATCAGACTCGTATTAAGTTTCTTTCTCTTCTTCTCAGGGTGGGGTTGTTTTTGAAACTTTTGCACCAGTAAATAATTAAAGTTTTAGGAATCACTACCGACGGATAGAAATTGGTGTGCTGATCTCTCTCAACCCGGCCTTGGCGCTTAGCCTAAATTTTAGACTAATATTTTGAGTCGTTTTTACTTCCTCGGTAACGTCTGAATCAAGAGGAGAAAACGACTCGAAGCAATCGTATGAAATTCGAGCCACTTGGTGCTTCGCTTGGCACCTTTTCACACTCTTCTCGCTTAACTTTCGCAGCTCGAGTTATTCACCTGTCTAGAAATGTAGAAGCTCACAAGGTGAAAGCATATAATCAAGTTATAAATTTATGGATTTGATTTTGGATACACCATATAACAAAATCAGTTAATTTATTTCATTTTATTTCATTTAAATGTTTGTTTTGACAAGGCCTCAGTTAAACATTCGTATAATTTTGATGTAATGATATTGTCGCGGTAACTCTAATACTATCGGTGTTATTACCATGTGACTCTCATAGCAAGTCAGACAAGCGTTCTGACTGCATTATAGTCTCACACAAACCATCGAAACTGTGCAGCTAACAAACGCGTCTTAATAGTGATGAGTTATTTTTAAGTTGTCGTTTTGTTATGATTGTTTTATGTCGATAAAGAATTGAATATGTGACCGCACCTTATAGGTATTCCGAATAACCCACATTGAGAGAGAAAACCCTAGAAAGTACAATGATTGAATACAACTAGCTCAGTACTTCAATGTCTTGATCATAGTCTTGCGACTCATGGATTATTCTATGGGCTGAGAATATCTAGTTAAAGCTTACGTTGCTTCATATATTTTCTCTTTTTATATGCCTATCAGCTTCGTTTCACATTTCGTTTGGCTTTTCGAAGATCATTCTCGTCCTCCTATTACTGTGATCAAAGTACCATAGGCAGTGGAAGTCTTCGTGGATCAGGAGGTTCATGGAACGCTAAGTGTAGTTACTGCTCATCAACAACCACTATTGCAAGCACTGGTTTTCACTGTACAGACTACAGTAGCAACGAGGATTGGTCAGTGGGTGAAAATAACTTCAACTACACTTTTTCATTCTACGGTACTTGGGTTGTAAGGTACATTCCTCTATTTAGTACTACGTTATTTTATCATACGATCTCAATTTCAAAATCATAAACAATGACTGATACAATCATCATCTTCATAAAAAATGTGATAATCAACTTATCACCGGTCATATACGATGTGACTCATGCAGTGTCAGCATCCGTCTTAGGTCTTTCGCTATCAAGTGTATACTTTGTATAGTCCTTGATGTCTTGTGT
Organism: Porites lutea; assembly: GCF_958299795.1. Taxonomy (NCBI): domain Eukaryota; kingdom Metazoa; phylum Cnidaria; class Anthozoa; order Scleractinia; family Poritidae; genus Porites; species Porites lutea. Next base: position 2,487,259 of record NC_133205.1, on the reverse strand, counting down.
CAGCTTGAATGATGGCGATCCATTGCAGGACCATGACATTTTGTCTGATATACTGCATTTTGTTATAGCTATAGTAGCTGTTGTTGGATATCCTTGTCCCGGTATGGGAATGGCGCTTGGTTTATATCGACCACCGTTAATCTGACCAGAAGGTCAGATAATGGGAGAATTAACTCGTCTCCTGTATCAAGAAGCCCGGCTATTGTTCGGTGGTCTGAAGGTTGTCCAAGTCAGTCTCTAAGGATCCCTGTAGAAGACGCCGACGGAGATGTGGTTAAATGCCGCTATGCAAAATACTCCGAGTCCTACTTTTACAACGATAGTTTTCCTTATGCCACACTTGATGAGGTAATTAGTCATTTCTGTGTTAATTGTCTGTACAACTTGTTTCTACGTGCAGCATAGTTGTTTGTTGTCAGACATAACTAATCGATAACATCTAGGACATCAATGACATCAATGAAATCAATGAATAATCAATAAGCAATCGATGGATAATCAGTTGATTAGTCATGAATTATATCCGATATTCAATGAGTAATCGATGAATAATCGATAGGCCACAAAATTTTCAGTCATCGATTAGTCATTGATTGTATTAGCAGTATCGAATAACCTCGCGGGTGCGCAAACCACACCAAATCCGGAACCAGATGGACGAACAACATTACGGCTAGCAGAGTAATTGTTTTAGCTAACGTAGCTTTGTGCGTTTATCAAAAAACCTGAAAATCGCCTTTTACCGATTTTTTCACCTGATTTTACATTAAACGGCCAAATTTGGTTGTTTAATACTGAAAAGTGGATTTTTGTTAAAAAGCTTGGTACCTTGCTTAATTCCGCTGCTAATGACGGAAGTCTTCCTAAGCCGAAGCAGCAGTTCTTTGTTGAGAAACAGCCACTGCATAGGATTTCCAACCATGTGGATTATTCCTTTGCTAATGTGAAGTTAGGTTATTACTGTTCTCCTGATGGTTAAGAAACGTTTAAATGCTTGAATCGAAGTAAGATCCATTTGTTGGCAGTACCACTCGTTAATATTTTCCCTAGATCAAATTTACTCAGACTTTTATTTTCTATAAATCTGGATAAATCGAAAGAATCACCTTACAGACGCTGAAATCTTTTACCCGGTAGGCACTCTGCGGTGGCTGTTTCTTAACAAAGACACAGACTCTAATAGCCAAGAGAGTAGATAACTCGACCTTCGTTACTGATATTTCAGTTACTGTCCAATAAATGATTTTGATTTACCTGGTTTTCTACAAGCAAATTCAACTCCTATTTGGCTATTATTATCATCAAGAACCATTAACCTAAATTTTTATCACCGGAAATATGTAATGAAAAAAAAAAAAACTGCTACAACTTGTATGAGATGTGTAACTGACTAATCGATGGATAATCATTAGTTGTTATTCATTCAAAATATTTCCCCAATTCTGATTGGCTAAAAGCACACGCATAAGTCACCATAACCAGTTATTGATAACCAAAATTGGAAGAATTTTGTGTTTAACGAGGAAATGACGTCAAAAATGCAGCTTTCTACAGGTTAATGCACCACGGACGGAACCGAGAAGACCTGCGGAAGAGGTTGAGTTGTTTTGATTGTGAAAACTAAAATGGCGGACACTTCAATCGTTTCAAGAGTAAGAACTAGGCAAAATTATAGCTAAAAACATGACAGGAGCAGCAAGAAAATAACTCGAAGGGCGACATCTGCTATTTTGAGAATATTTGCGGAGCTGAACAACCCTTAACGTGCACTACCGAAGGTTAACTTAACAGCGATGGAGGTAAGTATGTTTTAGCTTTGTTTTTAAACTAGGAATTATTTTGAATGAATAATAAAACAATTGTTGAATTCGGCTTTCGTATCATATGAAGAATGATGGAGATCTCGGAGGGTGTTATCCGCCTCGGATAACACCCTCCTCGATCGCCATAATTCTTCACCAGATACTCAGCCTCATTCATTAATTGTTAAATAATCGATCGCGATGAGTAATCGAACGAATCAATTACCCATCGATGACATCAACGGAGTAATTGATATCATCGATGGGTAATCGATAGGCCACAAAATTTTTGCCCATCGATTAGTCATCGATTACCCAATGATTATAGTGAATAATGCCTAATCAGTGCCTTATCGATTACTCATTAATGTCATTCATCATCGATTAGTTACGTCTGTGATGTTGATGGGTTTCTTCCCCCGAATTCGCAGATCAAATGAGAATTGAGAAATATTAAATGATAGATGATAAAAGAAGAATTCAACATCACCGGTCTGACCGCGAATGTAAAGTTACGTCGGGGGAGTTCTCTTATGACCGTCGTCGGTTTTGATTGTTGAACCCGTGCAACTTTAATGATGCCATTTCTTGTAACAATATCGTTCAATTTTCCACTGATCCGCCCTCTTCTGGACCTTCTCACCAGAGAGAGTAACATTATACTGACTCTCTACCACTCTTCATATTTTGATTTACCTTTATTGAATTATAATTCAAGTGAACTTCATCTAAGTTTTTTCCCTTTTGCAGAAAACGTGTTTGCTGACGTATAACGGCAACTATGGAACGGCTGGTACTTACGCTGTAGCTCTAACCATAGAGGACTTTCCAGCAGGAACTACAAACTTTGACAGCATTACTCCATTCAGTGCCGTGGGACTGCAGTTTCTTGTCATAATAAGCAGCCATTCTGGTTCTTGTAACAATGTTCCTGTATTTACTCCTTCAACTCCGAACGATGGAGAATGTACCGAAGTACAGACTGGTTCATTATACAGAGCTGTTATTGAAGCTACACTTGCAGACTATTCAAAAAGGTCACTAAATTTTACATTTTACTTTATTTGGATAAATTATTATAACTGAATTAAAGTAATGGTCTGTGTTAAAAACGAATGACAATAACAGCTAGAGTTATGTCTTTGTGTCCATAACTCAAACCCGTCATGCCGGTGAAGCAATTAAGGTTTTTGTACCCCTCTAGATTGCAAAGAAGCCAGTCTTCATGTATTCAAACTTGGCTTTTGTTATCGATTTTGTTATTTTATTATATTAGATTCGCCAATTCTTGACAGGGTTACCACAATAGCATAACGCCAATTACTGGGCAAGGCCAGTAACAGTCCCTCTCCCTATAAGAGATAGACTACCACACCGGGACCACGTCCCCTACTCTTTACGAACAGTGTGTACATGGGTTCATTAACGTCTCACAGAATTTGTGCAGGTAAGGGTTGGGACACGGGGCCTACGGTTTATCGCTCTTATCAAAGAAGACTAGAAAGTCTAACCGTTTGTGACATGTGTTTACAAAGGCAACATTTTCTCCTCCGTCATTTAAAACCCTGAGTGTTGGTACATCCGGAGTTTGAACTAGCAGCCTCCCGCTCGGCAGACCAACGCATATCTAACTGAGCTAACGGGGCGAAACTACCAACATTCAACTGATAGTACTCTGACTGTCTGTGGGCCCGAAGAGCTCCTAAATTGATGCAGATATATTTGAACTAATTGAAATATAGAAAGATTGTCGTTCAGGTTTTCACTATCAGAAACTAATCAACACATGAATTGAAGGGTATAAAGATCGAATAACATGTTGCTGTAAATCTTTAACTCGTATTTCATTTTGAAATTTCAGCGTTGTGGAGATAGTGACGTCGTCTCCACCTGGAATGCAATTTACTTCTTTAAGTTTCCATGGAGGAGTCTATTACAGAAATGTCACGTGGTATCCTAACCAATACCAAGTAGGACAGCAGTCGTTTTGCTTCAAAGCAGTTGACTCCTCGGGGTGAGATGGCGAAGAAACAGTTACTTGACCGATAAAGGGCGAATAGTTAATAGAATACATGTAGAATAACATTTGGTTTTTGCGCGCGATTTCCCAGTAAATTTATCCAGTTTACGGTATCAATGAAGGAAAGTATAAAGGCATTTGTAATGAGCTCCGATCTTAGAACTGATATTTTGTCCCCGGAACATTATAACATATGATATATGAATATGATTCTAAATTTCAAGCATTGGATGAAATTTGGAAATCTCTAGAAAATTCAATAAGAATTGGAATCAATTTCTTCTAAATGAGCATATCGCTTTTAGTATTACTGGTTATTCACTTATGATCGTCTTTGTGAAGATCATCTTATTTATAGCTCATACTCCGACGTGCAGCGTTTTGTTTATAACAGTTAGCTTAAACATTCAGTTTGGTCTACGGAAAAGTGTTTGCCTTGTCGTGAGTGTGAAAAAGTAACAACTCAAGGTTCATCACCTCATGAGCAGCAATGCAATATCGACTACGTTTCTGACGTTTCGGTTTGGCCCAGTTTTTGTAGCTTTCTCAGACTCAATAAGGTGGTGGGGCATAATCCTGTAATAGGACTGTTGTTGACAATGGCTGACGTTTCGACGATCATACTTCACCTACTTATGAGACTTCTGGCTTCAAACCTTTCACAATGTTACAAACGTTGCACAATCAGGATACAATTTTTACATTAAGGAATGCTTATTCTTTTTTCCCTCTTTCTCGTAGCATGGGAACTGAATGGCGCTGCGTAACCATTCTCGTGGGAATAAGTAAGTAGCCTTTCAAGCGTTGGTCGTAAAAGCAAATCGAACCTGAAAAACCATGGTACAAAAGCAGCGGAGCAATGTTAAAAGATTGCTTATCGTGAGGTTCTCTTTTAGGGGCTGTCCGCACTTGGTTCCCCTAATTCTAGCGGGGTAGTTGAAAAAAGGGCGTGTTATAATTTTAGTTCCCAGCGAGTACCGTTGGCACTGTGTATTACACATAGCATTAATTTGCTCAGATTTTTTATTGCTATTGCTGACGCACGAATTTTGCCGTTGAGTTTATTTCACTATTATTTTAAAAAGAGTTAAATTATTTTCTAATTGCAGGTAGTACACCTCGAGTAGTTTGGGGAAGCCAGACTCCGCAAAGTCCCCCCAGTAACAGTGGACCGGGTTATGTATGGTGGAGCATACAGTTTGATCGCGTGGTAAGTACAATTGTCTAAATTGTTGGTTGAAATAAGCTTAGCATAGTCCTCTTTTACTATATTTTACCGCGAGCCATCAGCGTCCTCTTTCAGTTTCATAAACGACGAATGTCTGCTATAAAAAGCTTTTTTTTTCTCTCTCTTCTTTCGTTTTTTTTACCTTTCCCTTTTCAATTCTATTAATCTTAGTAATTATCAGAATTGTTTACTACCCTATGTACGAAATCTACGTTAGGTCATCTACAGGAGGAGGGGGAGAGGGGAGGGTGACTCTATTGTTTTCCACCTTCGTTTCTTGATCCACTTCGCCTTCCAGTGTGACGTCACATAGTAAAGGGCAAGAGCTTCGGGTCGCTTGTGCAAATCAGCAAGGGATGCCACGGTTATTACCACGGGCGAGGTCGAGGAAAAGCTAAAAAGTAGTAAAGTAGTATCAGTGGCTAATTTGATCGCAAGTGTGTGAGCTTTGTTGTTGCTATAATCTGCTTGTACAAGCCGTTTTGATATTTTGTGTCCTTAATTGTATAATTTTGTTAAGTTGTTTTGCGGGCCGTGTTGCGGGATCGCCATCTTTTTCACGGAAGCGGCAAGTTCATCAAAATTTAAATCATTTTTTTCTCTAAAATAGGCAAGTTCTAGTCTCCAGAATAGGAGTTTCCATTGACAGATCACTCATGTTTTTATTCATCTATTCTTTTGCTGATTGAACCGGCCTTGCTTCATATCAATTTTTTCGAGTATGGGCCTTTAGCTCTGTTGATTCGCCACCAAATTCAGTAAATCTAGTTTGATGGATTACCTCAAAAGTGTGACCGGTCAGTATTATTGCCCGTAAAATTTGCTCGACGATAGGAATTAAGGAATCTCTAAAATTCATTACACCAGTGGACGTTTCATTCCAAAAAAGTGCCAAAGTCTGGTTTTCTATGACAACAGGGATCTTAAAATCTCTAAATCCAAGAAATCCGAACTTACAGTATTTCCGTGATAAATTCGAAATTTTTTGGTCTCTTCGATGAATAGTTTGCTCGCCATTTTGAAAGTCACTGACGCGAAACATGACGTCATACTGGCAGGCGGACAGAACCACCGAATTCCTTAGAGATCCCCTCCCCGTCCCCGGGTCATCTATAGCTTGGTACAACGCGAGGCTTGAAATATCCATCATATTCATCAAGTGTAAATCTGCATATTGGCCATATAGTTTTAGGCCATATATATGAGCAAGCTTGAGAAAGCTTCCCTTTCAGGAAAAAAAAAATACGAGCAATTCCGAACGAATGTCTATTTCGCCTGCTCGAGGCCAATTCGAAAACAGATTCGCTTATTAATAATCTTAATCTCGCGGAGCCATAACAAAGCCAGCTGTTAACGTATGCTTTGCTAAAAATACAGATTAAGAAGCCTCGCACTTCTTCCTACATCCGGCTGGTTCTTCTTCCCAGTGGTCACACAGTTCATAAAGTGGACACAATCTCTCAGTTTATCATAATTAACAGTACCACCCTGCAGTTTGCAACGCCTTATGCTGCGTTAAGTATGAACGGCTCGTACGCTATTTTGATGGATCGTGGTGCAGTGGTTGGACAAGGTTGTTCGTACGATGGACCACCCACACCAGGAATAACTAACACAAGTGACTGGCAGTTCACTGCTGGTGTTTGTCCTGTCGGATATACCCTTGCTCCACCAGATTTTTCCAGCTGTGTTGGTATGTATAGTTATCTTTTTCCTGATTACAGTCATTATTGTTTATTCAAAATATTTCTACTTTTCTTATTGCCTCAAGTCCCCGACTAATTCTCCTTTTGCAACATTCGGTAAAATGACGTCACAAGTACAGGCTTTCGCCAGAAAAAGGGAGGGCAGCCAAGATGCCCTGGGGAAGACGATGCGTACTAGCTCAGTTGTTTCTATGAGAAATCTGCGGAAATTTCACACGTTTCACGAAAAACCATAGCTAAATTTCTAGCTAACATAGCAATAACAGCAAATTTAATACAACTCAACGGATCAGCCGACTGCTATTTGAAGAATGCCTGTTAGATTAAACTTGCCTTAATCATCCTGAATTTTCCGAGGAACAGACATGCATAAAAATAAAGATTGGAACTTAACATCGATCGAGGCAAGCATGTTTTCGCGGAATAATGAAACGATTAATATTAATATTTGTTTGAAAAAAAAATGGACAGATACCTTCAGGGAGAGGTATCCCTCTCTATTCTTCTTCCGGTCCCAGCCGAAGTTTAAGGGGCTGATAACACGGCACAGGTTGACTCGGTTTCGGGACTGACTTGGTTCGTCGAGATTTCGATACGTGCAACTAAAAATAACTTCAAGTTTATATAAGAAAATTATATATGTGACCCGCGGAGAGAAGAAGTGAAGAATTAAATGAAGGATCATCGCCTTCATTTAATTCTTCTTCATTTGATCTTCGTATATTCTAAACCTCATCATCATCCTTTCACAGGTTTATAACGAACCAGTTGAACTACCTGCTCCCAGTTGGCTTGTTAGCTTAATTGGTAGAGCGCTGCACCTGTATCGCAGATTTAAAGGGTTCGAATCCCATACAAACCTGATTTTTTCAGGCTTTCTTTTTGCAACTGCAAACGTTGCGTATGTAACTGCGATGATCATCCTTCATTTAATAAAAATAAGTTCGTTATCAGAGATCCCTGCTAATTAACCGAATCCCCTATCTATGTAACGGAAGAATGTAAGACCTTTTTCCTTTTTTTTTTCAGACATAAACGAGTGTGGGTCTCCTTCGAGATCAAAACGCAGTTTTCAGCAACATTGGTGGGGTTATACTATGTCCTCGTCAACACAGTGGCTTACTACCGGTGAGTCAATCGGGCTTAAACACTACTTACAATAGCTGTAAGTATTGCAAAAGAAAGTGTGAGAAACTGAGATATTCTCTTGTATAATGCATCATTACTGACCACGATAGAGCTATAAAAGACAGGCACTGTGTCTAACAATGCAAATCGCTACCTTAAAATCACATTACTACAAGAAAGTCGCATAAGTTTAGTAAAAAAGTTGTCTCTAAATTGGATCATTTCAATAATATGATCGTGACTAAGACGATATTATGTATGCACAAACAAATAGTCACTGGGTGATTTAATTTCATTCTTTTTGCAGAGATATCTCCTTCGACAAGTTCTTCCTATGTACCTTTTACGGCTTCTTTTCCTGGTAAGAAAAAATGTCCACAATTAAATGTGTTGAATACGTGATCATGCGTTATACTAGAATGTAAAACAGTCCATAATTTTGCGCATTCAAGTACGCGCAATCAGTCAAACAAAAGGTCCGCGCGCTAAACCGATTTTAAGATAATAACCGACTGTCGGTTTTGCAGACTAAGCTGGATATATCAATGGACTCTTGTTCTTGTTCGTGTTCTTCTTCGATCGTCTTATCAAAGGAACGTTAATCCCTCAACTAAAGACGAGTGTTGAAATGTAAAGAGGTTTGGTGAAAATTGTCTCAAGATATCTTGCTTTTTCTCCAGATAAAGGAGAATTGATTTGATGTAAGATATTAAAAGTAAAAAAAACTTTAACAATTCATTGCAGTATTTCATAACAACTGATGCAACATGATTCCAGTAACGTTAAACTCATTTTTACATAAATCCTCTTAGTAGTATGCAAAAGCCATTACATTAAGATTTTTTCGGCTCTTTTTTTCCCATAGGATCTTGTTCAAGCCATATTTACAACTATTACGGTAGCAGCGGAAATCTTTTTAGTCCAGACTATCCTGGCTGTTATGCAGACAATCTGATGTGTACATGGTTGATTGAAGCTCCTTTTGGGTACCACGTATACTTGTATTTCTATCATTTTAGCCTGGAATATGGCGGGAGCTACTGTCCTTATGACTTCTTGGAAATACGTGATGGCAATACACTCTCAAGTCCATTGATAACGAAAGTCTGTGGCTCTTTGGGATATTTTTACGTGTATAGCAGTGGCAGATTTCTCCTTCTACGGTTCCGTACGGATGGAAGTGTTCAAGGGGCTGGCTTCGCGGTTTATTACAATACCGTGAGCTATTGTAAGGGATACATTTACTCGTTTGGTTTTAAATTCTTCTTATAGAGCGACTTTCGTATGACCTTGAAATGAAAACGCACGAACAAAACAAAAAAAGCAAACGAACGGAAATAGAGATATAGAAATAATGGTTTATCGAACGGATACAAACGTGCGTGGGTTTTGGTTGGTTGAGGGCTAGTTCCCCCTAGCGACATAACAATCATTGCATAATCATAGTCATAAAGGCGTTTATGTCGGTTAAAACGCCAAAAAAACGTAATCATATATACGCTTATGATCGACATTATGATAATCATAAGAAAATGATCGGTCATTTTCTTATGATTATGATTACGTTTGTAATTATGCCTATATCGTAGTGGGAACGTAAAACCTAGCATTCATAGTCATAATCATAACATGGGATATGCTCTTTCATTGTATTTTGGCCATTGAGCGTCCTAGTTTAAGTAACTTACCGCTCATTCTATTCCTTGATCCCCAAAGGAAGTTCTTGATCAAGACGGATGCTTTCCTGTTGCCTTCAATATAGGTCTCACCCAAAAGCGCCTTTGATTTTCCCTGTTTTCTATCAGGAGATGTCGTCTTGATTCAAGAAGCAAAAGGATAAATACACACTGTATTATGATAATGCGATGGCGAAAGTAAACCTGATTAAATGTGGTCGATGTGATAAAGCCTATCATTACTGCAATTTAAATCCGTAGGTTTGAATGGCAGCCACTTTTAAAGCATCGCTCTCAAAACGATGAGCTCACACTTAAATTTCCAGGTCTTGCACCTGTGTGTTCCCACTAGAACATAACAACTTTATGATTATGGATTATGTTTATGATTATGATTATGATCATTATGTCGCTGATGGGAACCAAGCCTAAGCGGACGCTTGGGTGAAAAAACTTCATGCCCGAGAACTTTCCAAAACTCAATCGATACTTCGCTTTGACAGTATACTGCTTAAGCAATAGAAAACGTTTTCTGTGTTTGCATAGCCTGATATAAATTTGAGAGGGGTTGGGAGAATTCGAGACAGTTATGCAAACCCGAGACGAAGTCGAGGGTTTGCATAACCGTCGAGAATTCTCCCAACGCCTCGAGTGTTTATATCAGGCTATGCAAACCACAGGAAAAAGTTTTCTATTGCTTTTATAAAATAACTTTCACGAGAAAAAACGCAAAGCTTTATGTATGGCACTGATTAAAAGAGAAATCCTTACCAGTCGCAAAATCTTGTCCACGAAGTCTTGCATGCGTAATTAGTTCTAGTTTTGCAAAAAGATGCTTTGCAAAATACGGATTTTTCTCGCTCAAAATGCCGGCTTAAGCAAAGAAAAATTGACTCACCTTCTTTGCAACGATTTTCCATGTTTCAGCCGACGAAGGAATGGGTAAATAAAGTAAACTTGTCGAGTTTTGAACTCGAAAACTTTTTCAAATTCGTGCTTGCGTGATTAGCGCGCGAAAAGCCAAACAACTTGACGCCACAACCATGTTTACATACTGTCATGCAAACACTCCTCTCGGCCAATCAGAGCGCGCGTACTATCTTAGTTATTTTATAAAACAAGATAATTGATCGACCAATCGAGCAATCCTTTAACCATATTAGGGTTTTCTTTGGCGGGAAAACGAAGACTTCATGTTTTCTTCATGCTCTTTTCTTCCATTGGCTGTAAAAACAAACAACGAACACTTACCCAAACAATTTTTCACGGTCATACGAAAATCACTCTTCTGTTATTATGATGTACGTATATGACATGACAAATGTAAAATATAAATGGGAAGAAGTTTCTATTGTTGGATTTCCTTCATTGAGAACGATTCCCTGTTTGACGGAAACTCGTCCAGTTCTTCATCTTTTTCAGAGTATTTGAGAAAGACGCATATAATCCGGCCGTGGTGTTTTCAGTTCAATCTTGTCTTTCTTTGAAGACAACGATGGAGAGCGGGTAGGGTTGAAACCAACCCAAATTAATTGTCAAACCTACAGATGAATAAAGGGTTTTAACGGTTGCTAATTAAAAGAAGTTGTGTTATTACGTCGGTTAGGGGAGCGACTAGTAAAATACACAGATTTGGTTTTATCCGACTGAGTCGATAAAGGTGATTTGCCGCCTTCGGTGATCAATCTAATAGAAATTAAACCAAATCTATTAATCAAACACATTTGGTCTTCTGCTAAAACAAAGCATTTTTGATTATTCAGTATTACTGAAAATGTGACTCTCAAAACAAGACTGTGGCCTAAATATATCCGCGATCCCTTGGAATTTCTTGGTTCTTCCCTTCTTTTTGTCTTTTCTTTTTATTTTCCGTGCGAATCTTACAGCTATATTTGAGGATGCCTAAAAAAAGTTGCCGATTAGCCAAACCTTACCAACACTTATTTGTCAGTGTCTGATTATGTTATTTAATATTTATGCGACAGCGTACAGTAATTGGATACCTTCGAATCAGGTCTCAAGTACTAGTTTTGGAGCCTGTGTGCCATCTCAGACTCTAGTAACACGGATTTCAACCACACTGCGTAAGTAAATTCCTAATTAATAAATAAATCGTTTTGTTTTTATTTCACTAGCTCAGATTGAAATATATGAATGTGTCGGTAATACTGAAATCAATAGGCTGTCAATGCACTGCGCATTTATTAGAATAATGGCACATTAACCTTTTTTGTTTTGAAGTTCGTTGCTTCAAGATGCTTGTGCTCATTCTGCATATACTTTCATCCCCTGGCTTAAGGGAGTATTTCTTATCAAATACTTAAGTTTAACTGCATTTGGTATAAGTTATATTACGCAATTGTTTTATATTTTTCTTCGGCTTATTCTTACTTTTCAGCAATAACTCCAACGACAAGTTCTTCATACATTCCATCCACCATGTCATATTCTGGTAAGTACTCATTGCATTGTCCTCGCCAGCAGTTTAAGGGGCTATTCACATGATACCAAAATGACTTTCATTCCGGAACGAGGCCATCTCCATATATTTCTTTGCATATGTTCACATGATACCCAAACGAAATTGTTTCCCGTAAAGTAAGCCATTCTGGTTTTCATTCCAAATGAAATTATCATCGTTCTTGTACGAAATTTCATTTTGAAAACGAACTTCTTTCCGGATTGAAAATCGCAAATCTTGTAGTCTGAGGCGACTGGCGCATGAGTACGCAAAAACTATGCTGAGCCCTACGGTTTTATCATGCGAATCCCCAGCACGAACCTCACTGTGAAACCTATGATACTGGGATGAAAGTCATTCAGGTATCATATAAAAAGCCCCTCAGAGGGAGTGCATTAGACTGTCGATTAACGAAATAATGATAACGCATTTTCGGTTAAAGTTATAAACAAATACTGGATATACTTTCTTACCAGGAAAAGAAGCGATAATTTATGCACTGGAATGTGAGAATTATATCATTAAATTATATTCTCTGTAGATGGTAATGAAGCTGACAGACAAGTGATCCGGCTACAGACATGAGTTATAGATCGTGCCAAAAAGGAAGTGCAAAACACGCACAGTTCTACTTGAAAATAATAACGAAAAAAATTAAAGTGAATGGTGAGCGTCGTACTAACGTTTTCGCACACTTGCGTGAATGTGTACAACCCGTCTTTTTAATGTCCTTAGTAATGAGGGCTTTTCATTGTGTGGAGCGTTTTCACATGACGTCATGGCGGCCAATGATACTGGTCAGTTCCGAAACAATGAAACGACGCCCATGTTGGTGTTCGAAACAAACCCCGTAAAGGCTTTCTTTTATTCCAATCAATTTGCATAGATGCTGGTCACGTGAGTGAAAACGCTCTATATATCCTTCTGAAAAGCTAATAGTGTACATTCGAACATTGTGATACGTTTATTTTAGCAAAACCTTCAGACCTTAATTGCTTTGATTCGCTATTTAATTTTTCCCAGTTTGCTTCTATTCCCCAGAGCTCGGTTACATCAAGAAAATGCATTTTTTTCACAGTAACGGCTATAGAAATATTTAATACATTTATTTGAAAGCATTAGGAAAATTTGAGTGCCACAGAAAAGTTCTTTAAACGTTTTATAATGTTTAATTACCATATTTCATTCTATATAAATATTTATATTTCACACTCACAGATGTAAATTAAGTTGAATATACGATATTATTTAAACGAAGCTGCTGGCATTACACTGATTATACAGTAAATGCCTGACTCGCGTCCTAAAACAGCCTGGATTGTCAACCTGCCTATGGAATGCAATTCAGTCTCCAGCGTTCTATCAGAAAGTTAATTTTCGTAATTCGTCCTTTGGTGTTTTTCATTGCTCTTCAGATCACGAACCTACAGGCTTAAACAATTCTGTCATCGTAGGAAATAATTCTGATTACTTGAGTAATTTAACTTATTGGTTAAGACCCGTAATGCGGAATGGAACTGACTGGAAACTCTGTTGGCGAGCATCGCGGGATGGTTGGAATGCAAATACATTCCATTCTCTATGTGACGGAAAAGGACCAACCATAACCATCATAAGGGTTGGGAAGTACATCTTTGGAGGCTACAGCAGTTTGCCTTGGCCTGGTGAGTATCGTAATTGAAACTGAGATAACTCGAGAGTGCAGTATCAGTTATATATCCTAGGTATTGATGGGCCTTTAATTGCGTAGGTGACTTAGGATTGAGTCATTTTAAGCGCAATGTGTACAAAATACCAGAGCTACAAGATCTCTACGTCTTCTTATTTTACAGATTCCACTCATTGTACGTGGTGGTACGATGCAGAAGCCTTTCTCTTCTCACTTGTGAACGAGCCAGGATGGGCACCTGTTAAACTGAATCAGACTGGGTCATACTACTACAGTCCTTGGTATGCTATATATAGCTGTTCATATTATGGTCCTACATTTGGAGGAGGTCACGACATATACATTGCTGACAATGCGGCCTACTCATCAAGCTCTTACTCGTACCATTTTACGTTTCGTTCACCAAGCGGATACGGACCTGGTCGATCATCATTCCTGGCAGGGTCGTCCTATTTTACACCAGATGAAATAGAAACGTTTTTCTATGAACCTTTCATTCGAGAAGGTGAGATTTTATTACCTTTTATTTAGTATATTCTTTTTATTTTAACACTTATTCTATGAAAACTAGAAAATGTTACCTGAAAAAGAGTGTGTTGTTCCACCACCAGAAGTCAATCATCAGCAATAACAGTCAGGTAATTAGACTTTCACTCTCTGGTTCCATAATTACGGTAGCCGGTCTTAAGATACATTCTGCACCCTCTCTCGGACCCTTACTGCTGGTAATCACCAGGCCAGTTCTTCACCCAAATCTGATATTACGTATTCAATTAAACATCACTGATCTGAACTGTAATTGCTATGTCGAAACTAATTCTGATAGTCCCTGATTGGCCACGACTTTTGTGGCGTAAAAGCTAATACAAGCAAGTGCAAATATGAAAAAGGTTGAATAAATAAGCTCATGTTGCTATCTCGAGCTCCCTCATCTCTCATCTAACAGGAGGACAAACTGAAAGTCTGATAATCTGTTAGTGTGATGTAGACTTTGGTGAGTTAGGACCAGTTAGAGAAGCTCCAGGATAATGGTTACTGCCGTTCGAAAAATGCCAAGACGAAAATTTCG
>NC_133205.1:2395000-2467500 GCF_958299795.1 Porites lutea | reverse complement strand
CAGTATCAGTTCTATATCCTAGGTATTGATGGGCCTTTGCGTAGGTTACTTAGGACTGAGTCATTTTAAGCGCAATGTGTACAAAATACCAGAGCTACAAGATCTTTACGTCTTCTTATTTTACAGATTCCACTCATTGTACGTGGTGGTACGATGCAGAAGCCTTTCTCTTCTCACTTGTGAACGAGCCAGGATGGGCACCTGTTAAACTGAATCAGACTGGGTCATACTACTACAGTCCTTGGTATGCTATATATAGCTGTTCATATTATGGTCCTACATTTGGAGGAGGTCACGACATATACATTGCTGACAATGCGGCCTACTCATCAAGCTCTTACTCGTACCATTTTACGTTTCGTCCACCAAGCGGATACGGGTATGGTCGATCATCATTCCTGGCAGGGTCGTCCTATTTTACACCAGATGAAATAGAAACGTTTTTCTATGAACCTTTCATTCAAGAAGGTGAGAGTTTTTTACCTTTTGTTTAGTATATTCTTTTTATTTTGACACTTATTTTTTGAAAACTAGGAAATGTTCCCTAAAAAAGAGCGTGTTGTTCTATCAGCAGAAGCCCATCATCACTTAGTGTTCACTAAGTGTTAGTAACAGGTAGTTAGCCTTTCTCCGTCTCTCTTTCAATAATAGGCCATTTGCACGATGACATCATTTTGCTACTAAGACCAAAATCCTTCAGGGTTTCGCTTTCTTGTGCTAATTATGGTTTTTGTTATTCAAACCTCCCTGGGATTACAAAATTTTAATTGCGCCATCGTTTCAAATGGCCTATTATGATAGCCGGTCTTAAGACACATTCTACACCCTCTCTCGAACCCTCACTGCTGGTTATCACCAGGCCAGTTCTTCACCCAAATATATTAAATAAAATATTTTCGCTTGAAACTTCACTGATGTGGAATTTAATTGCTAGGTCGAAACTAATCCCGCTAGTCCCTGATTGGCCACGACTTTATGGCGTTAAAAGGTGAATACCCCGTAGGGGGATACTCCCTATAATGGCAAATACGGGGAGGCTCCGCCCGAAAAGGGTACCTTTTTCAGGGTTCAGGTGTACAAAAGGGTTGCGATTTTACTCGTTGAAGTATATTAAAGGGTAAAGTAATCTGTCATTTGGGTCGGTAAAGGGCTAATAGGGCTAACAGATGAATGTTATGGCCTTAGAAAGTCGAGAAAACGTTCTATATTTGTGATTGATTCCTATTTAAATGACAGTGCATTTACAGCAGTTAAAAGGGATGCAAAGTTCTAAACAAGGTATGTAAAAGGGGTACCATTTGTCTATAGATCAGGTAAACGAAAGGGCTACTTTTTTCGTGAAAACTAATGGTATATAAAAGGGTAGGGGTCGGTCCTAGACGCGGAGCCTCCCTGTATAAAAATTTGCTGAGTACCCCCCCCCCCCCCGGGGGGGAATACAAGCAAGTGCAAAGATGAAAAAGGACAAATAAAAAAAGTTAATGTTACTATCTTTGTATTTTTCTCAAAATAATGAGCTTTAATTCTAAAAAAAGTAGTCTCCTTCATCTCTCGTCTGACAGCAGTGAATATGCAAACTGAAAGTCTGCTAGTCTGTTAGAGTGCTGTAGACTTTGGTGAGTTAGAGAAGCTTGGGGATAATGATTACTGCCCGTTCGAAAAATGCCAAGACGAAAATTTCGGTTTTGTTGGTTGTGTTGGTTATGTTGGTTATGTTGGTTAAGGTGGTTGTATCGGCTGTCGTGGTTGAATTGGTTGTCGTGGTTCTGTCGGGAGTTGAGCTCTCTTTTGTATTCACTTCATTGGGGTTTCTTCAAGTGTCTTGTCCGCGATTGATACTTCAACTTCTTTCTTAACGAAGTCCAGAGTTTCTTGTCTGAGCAAAGACAGGCTGTGCGTTGTTAACAAAAGAATGGCTAACATCATCTCGGAAAATAGGAGAAAGTTTATGACTGCCCCTCCAGGTAGTCGGACATGGTGGAAAGGAGTTGATGAATTGTCGCAGCGGCGTCGTGCATCCTGCAAAGTAAACCTGGATAACAGCTGTTTGATTGACTTGAATGATTACTTCGCTAAGCTCTGCTCAGATGACATATACATAGAACCAACTCCCGACACAATCAGCAGTGAGGTGGAGACCCCGGTAATTTCTGAACGGCAGGTCTGGAATTTAGGGCTTGTTTACATTCAGGTGGGGGACCCCAGGTAGGTGAGGTAAACTATGGCGGGTCAACCCACCTATCATGTAAACGTGATCAAATTAAAATGAGAAATTATATGGACAAACGGATTACCCCACCTAACCGGGTTACCTCACCTACCTGGGGTCCCCAACCTCCATGTTAACAGGCCCTTACTTAGCGCTCTCAAAAGAACTGCGAGTGAACCCAACTAGATTCCTTACTGGGTTTGGAAAGCGTATGCAGAGATTTTCACGCTTCTTATAACCAAAATCTGGAATCTCTCAATCTCTACTCAGTGTTTGCCATCATCGTGGAAGCGTGCGATTATCACTCCCCTCCCCAAAGTGGATGTTCCTAAAGCTCATGGTGATTATCGCGGCATTAATAAAAACTCCTGTTATAGGGAGGGCTTTTGAGAAAATTGTGTACTACTGCTATGCCCGCAAGATCACTGAAAGCCACGTCAGCACCTCACAGTTCGCATACAGAAAAGGTGGAAACTGTACCGATGCTCTCTTGTCAATTCAGCATAGGATCAACAGCTACTTAGATAACCCGGATTGTAAAGCAGTTCGCCTTTTTGCTATATGGCACTTCAGCAAAGCTTTTGACTCTGTGAAATATGAACTTCTTGCTAATAAATTAAAAAAGTTCCCACTGAATCCATATATTATCAATTGGTACTTGAACTTTTTAAAGGATAGAAAACAAAGGGTACGTTGCAACAACTTTGAGTGTGACTGGAAACCTGTTTGCAAAGGGACAACTCGAGGTAGCGTTAGTGGTCCTTACCTTTTTAACATCTCTCTCAATGATCTTAACATCACTTTAGGTAATCATGACGCGCTATTTAAGTACGCCGATGATTCGACAATTATTGCTCCTGTAGAGAAGGAGGTATACTACTCCGATCAGTTAGTGTCACAGTTTTTAGATTGGACGAATACAAATGGAATGTCTTGCAACCCAAGCAAATCTAACGAGTTGACGATCAAAAAGAGAGGCAACTGCGATCTCTATTCACCTATTGTGATGATACCAAGCTGTAAAGAAGTTGAGATTTTGAGCGTCACATTCCAATGCGACAGCAAATTTTCAGTGCACGTGAAGAACAAACTTGTTAAAGCTAACAAATCCCTACATATCCTTAGAATGCTGAGCAAAGAGGGGTAAAATCAGTCAGAAATAGACCTTCTCTTTAATACAATAGTTCTACATAATATTAATTACGCATTATCTGTCTACGCCGCGCCCGAGTCCGATCTTACACCTGTACAATGTTTCTTAGACCGCTGTTTTAAAAGAAAATATACGTCTAAGCCTGTAAGTAGTGTTTATGATTTCTTAGAGAGGTAAGACCGTAAAATTTTCAGAAAAGCTTCTAATTAATGCTAAAGCCGAGTATCCACTTTTATCTATTTTGCCTCGTGTTAAACCGTCCAGTTACAATCTTAGGAAAGAAACTTGTCAGTTTTAAACCTAAGATTAACACTATGCGTTATAAAAACTCGTTTATTAATCGTTTAGTTTTTAAATATGAATTAGCTATGTAGTATACTAGATTTTTTTTGAATTCTTACTTTTTAAATTTTTTAAAATTTCTTACACTTGTAACAAAAGACAAAAGGTAAGTATTTTTATTTTTTTTGAATAAAGAGTGTTTGCGAGCTTGTGCCTTAAAATTTTCTGGTTGTGGAGGATGTGCACAACCAGAAAAACAACCTCTTCATGTTTATCAAGAAACGTACAATGTATAACTAGCAGAAATGCCATGAACATTTGGACGATATAAGGCTAGATTACCTAACACAGGAGAGCATGACAGATGTGTACTATAACTACGGTAAAACGGAGCTATTGATCTGAAAAACAGTGTTACAAAATTCCCATGCAAATTTCACACCAAGCTTATCATATTAATTGTAACTATTACTGCTGGCATCATTTCCAAGAACCGTGACTTTAATTATAATAAGTATGATTTCAGATTTCAAATGGTCTAGAAGAAAACATAAGTGCGCTGTTAGTTGAGGAGACAATATAAACCTAAGTACTGACCACCCCTTCTATCTAAAAAAATTCCACAGTTTCGACAAGAAGAATCAGTCCAAGTTACACAGCGTCACCTACTGCGTCGTTACGTTTATCGCCATCAGTGAGTGACAGTGCATCGGCTTCACCAAGCACTTTACCGTCAGTCAGTTCAAGCGTGCCAATTCTTTCATCAGGTGAGTATGAGGAGTTAGACACCTCTCCTTCTGTGGAAACTCGTTTAATTAAGCGAAATGCTAGAAACCAATTTTATAAGCGTTGTTGCAATTGAAGTAGAGTAGTTCAGTGAAGCGCTATTTGTAGTTCATAATGAGCGATCTGAGGTAAACAGTTGTTTAATGATGTTAGGTATAAAAGCACAAGTCTGAGCACGAATTCCTTCAGACTTACAGGATGGGGGGGGGGGCAGGAGGAGCGAGAAGGCTGGATTCAACCTAAAATTATTCTCAGATATTTTGAAACGATTTTGAGACAAAACCTCTTATTCTCAGTAGCTTTTCATTTTAATGCTAGGCGTATCTTATGATAATGTAAAGCCTCATGGGCTATTGACTCAGAGCGAGAGGAATATATAATTGTTTTATTAAAATCCAACTAGTTGGTCAAAAATATCGAGACAAAAAAATATAGCCTAATAGTAGCTCAACCAATCAGAAAGCAGCATTGGTAATAGACCACTATAGTTGGATTTTACTAAAAAAGAGAACGCGCGATGACGAGATATGACGTAAGGTAGAGTCATTTATGCGCAAACAAGGCTTTTAAAAACGTTAATAACGCATAGTTATTAAAGTGTTTGCATGTTTTCAGCAATATCAAGATGCATGCATGACAGCCAAAATGAATGACGTCACAGATCCCAGGCATTATCATACCCCATTAAGTTCGGTCATATCGTTTTGCAAAGCTTGTCATGATCACATGCTAAAAATTTTAGGTTTGGTCTTTAAAAAATATTTTAACACAGCAAAACCCAATGGACATTGCAACATTATTACCTCCTGTGCTGCGGACCCATATGATACGAGTACAGAAGTATAGAATTCCTTGTGCGCATGTCAGTGCACCACAGATCCATAATTATAATTGCTCTTAATAAGTATTATTTAACTACAGTAGTTTTAATTTTGATTTTACCGCTTTGACCACCTTTCTTGCCATGATCATTACAAAGGCTTCTGAAATCTTAATTCGCTGTGCTTAGAGTATTATAAACCAACAACAACTTAAGTCGTTGCAAAATAAAAGATCACAAGCCCCATAAATTTTTGCCACTAAAAAGCCCCACCTGAGGAATGTCAAGTTAATGTTGTAAAATAAATATAAAAGGAAAATGGGCAAAATAAGGAAAAATGGTCATGATTGAGATGTACTATAGTTTGTTTTTATTCCTTGTGATTGCTATATCCTGGTGAAGTAATATTTACCTATTTGCCACCCACAAGTATCATGAACAGACTTATACAGTCACGTAAAAGGAACGCTGGTAGGGACAAAGGAATAGAGTTAAATTTCGAGCCAAAATTCCCTACAATACACAGGCGAAACTATCGTTTTAGTCTCCTTTTTGCGTTAACTTATTTACCATATTAGCATATTTTATTTAATTGCGAAATCAGAATGTTCAAACCACACATACCTGGAAGATTTTAGAAGGGCTCAGGGATTTTACAATGATCCCTCCGGTTATTACCAATGCGACAATCTACCCGTCGGCTGGTATCGTTTCCGTGGGCCAGCGGGAACACAGATGGCTTCCACCTGTATCGGTGTAAATAGATGTGGTTCACATGGGACGGGCTGACTAAGTACACAGCATCCTTTCGTATCTGATGGGATTGTGAACGCCTCGGCGTGTTTTCACTGGGGTGGAAGTTGCTGCCTTTGGTCTATAAACGTATGCGTCCGTAACTGTAGCGGGTTTTATGTGTATGAACTTAGACCAACACCTTAACTGCCATTACCGTTATTGTGGAGATGGCGAAGGTAGGTTTTTTTATAACAAATTAAAAAGAAAGAAAAAACGTTTTCGCATAAGTTAATTCATATGGCCAACTGAGAAATGCTATACACTTATTCCCCTATAAACAATGGTAAAAAAATAGAACGCACCAACCATCGAGAAAACCATAATGTGCCAAACTGTTAATTAAACACGTATCTGTTTTGTATGCAATGTCTGTTTGAACATCAGCCAAAAATTTACGCGCATGTCTTATCTCGCTTTTCAAAAAAGTGCGAAAAACTTGCATTTTAGCTGAAATTGGCTCATTATCATGCCCCTTAATCTTATGACGTATATCTCGTTGTCATAGCCACCGCGTACACAAAGTTTCGCCGAAAGTCCTTAAGAGCAGAAGGTCTGGCTCAAAAACCGCCAAGAGAGACGTTAAGGGTGGGTGGCATCCACCCAGGGCCCTTGCAACGTGACTGCGTCGCATTCAAATGGTTTAGACCAGTGCGTGGGCCGGCTGCAACGCAGGTTTCAGTTTCCCATGCCTAGGCTTACAATAGCTAGTTATACAATAGACCCCTTCCTTGCAGCAGTTAAAAGATCCTCATTCATCTTTCCATGCATGTATATGTACGTAATAATTAAAACAGGAGAAGGGAATGCAACCCAAACGTTTTTTCGACTCATCGGTAGTTCCTTCGTTTCTGGTTAGGAAAGTAGAAAATAAAAGTTTTCCTTGCTTGGCCAACGAACCGGGAAAGTGTGGCGAGACAATAGCCGTCGTGTAAGAACTCACGAAAAGAACTCAGGAAAAACTGTTCGCCGATTGGGCACAATAATACAAAGCATTTTTTGTGCCCAATCAGGAGCCGGCATCCGCTTGAATTTTTGGAAATAGTTCAGTGAAGGTCGGTACCCAGGGGCTCTTTTGCCCGTACTTGAAAACTTTCGTCCCGCCTCCTCTCCCGACCCGACCTACTGCCCCATGGGCCTCCGACCTGATGTGAATTCAAAGCACTTGTACTTGGTAATTTATTCAAGGCTTTTAGACTTGACATTACATTCGCACGGGAAGTTTGCCACTTGAATTGGGGATAAAGATAAGAAAATATGACAATCGTCTTATTCTTTTCATTATCCTCAATGGCAAAATGCCTGTGCGAATGCCATGGCAAATCTTTGAAACTTGAATAAATTATCTAATACACCGTTCATTTTCAGCTGCAACGAAAACCCCTTAGAAGTACTTAGGAGTTGGTGGCTTTATTTCTCCTCAAGATGGGAACCTTCAGTGCTAAAAACTGATAGGAGATTTCCGTAGATGTTATATCGTGCCTTGTTGAGATATTTTGCGAAAAAAGAAGGGAAAATACACAGTAACTGTGATAAATAGAAATTCTTTTATCTTGCCCCTCATTCAGCATGAAGTTGTTCTTCTTATTGTACTGCGAACTGCATTCGCCGTAGGTTTCTGATTACTCAGTTTCTTGCAACTGAAGTTTTGGGCAAGAATACCGTTGCAGATGTGTTAGCGTTGCATTTTAAGGTTAAATTTAACCAGCCATTTGTGCAGCGAGTTCTACGGTCACGATTGACTTCAAACTTGGAGACAAAAAACTGAAGAGCTCTGAGGATTATTTGCAGAAGTTAGAGAAAAATCTGTCTTAGATAGGGTTTTGAAATTATTGACATTTTTTGTAAAAATGCGGTTTTAAACATATGCCGATGTCTCAAGCGTTTTTATACCTATAAGAAAGTAAATAACATTTTCTTGAAGTTCGACCATTCTTTTTTAAGGATGCCAAAAATCATAAAAATGGGTTAAATCATTCCTGCCGAAAAACCCGATTGAAAAACATAACCAACGCGCAAATAAATAGGCTCGGGCCACCTTAATGTTTGGTTGTTTACAGTTTTTATTGAAACGCAACAATACAAAGGTCCAGGAAAAAAAATTCTATAACATTCATAGTAGGTCTAGTCTTTTTTTTTTGTTTGGTATGGGCTGCTTTTCGTACAATCCATTAAGTATGAATTTTCGCGTATCGATCGCTAGTTCTGTCGCCTCCAGCCAATCAAATCCTTCTGATTCTTTAAGTTCTTTTTGCGTTTGCATGGCTTTTTTGAAGATGGAATCTTTTTTAATTGCACGCATCCACTGTAGATTCTCTAAGTGTATTTTTCTTAGCTCTTTTCTGTAAACAGGAAGAATAGCGTTCTCGGCTTTCACGCGAGCCACATTTTCTGAATCTCCGGTTCTCTTCGTTCTCACTGATCAATGCGTTGAGCTGGGTCTCACGGCGTTTCGCGGCTTCATCAAAAATGCGTGACCAAGGCTTCCAGCACCTTGTTGAACAAGGTTGTAATGGAGGTTACTGTTCCACATTTTTTTCGGTTTGAACCGCACGCGTTCTTGATAGGAAACTAAACTTCAGAAAGTAACGCGTCTCTTTTATAGAAAATTGGTGAAGGCGGGGTTACTAAGCGTTCTTTTTTGTAAGTAATAATCAATCTTACATCGACCAGTTATTTAAAAGATCAGACGGGCCAAAGCAAGGCTAAAAAGGCCAAACGAAGGTAAAAAGGGCCAAACGAAGATCAAAAAAGCCAAAACCAGGACAAAAGGGACAAAAAGGACTACTGGACCAAGTTTCGTAATACTTTATCTTCCCTGCGTCATCTTCTACGTATCTTTGGGAAATTCTCTAGGCGGCCCCGCCACACCTATACAACTAGGACAACTGTACTTTTCTACGGTGTCTCCTGTCCAAGTAATGACGACAATCTTGACAAAAGCATTATATAACGAGGGCTCTTGTTTTCCAGTCGAAGAGATAATCATTGATCTTTTAATTCGTCACACTCCTTCTCTTTCTGACGCAATTGACGTTGCCTATTTTTCCAGTACCTCCTCTTTCTCTATTAACATCATGACCAAATTGCGTAAAACTCGAGAGGCTGCCATCAGTGAACCGTTTCTTGACCGTCTTTTTTCTAATCTGAATGAAGTTGTTGTTGTTTAAGACTTTTATAGCGTTCTTCCTAGCTTTCACATTGCTCTTTGTATTCCTCTTATTGATTGGGTTTTGCTAGTTGATTATTAATAACAATAATTGTAAACTAATGTGCAATAAATGACAAATCTGAAAATTTGAAATACCAGTTACTACAGCAAGATCTAAACTTTTTAATTAGGCACTGTAATTTGTGATTACACTTTTAAAATAAAGATTATGATGATTCCAATATTGAGAGTTATTGTGTGACTAACAACGTGAGACACCCAAGCATGTATATGAGAAGACACATGCCTTAAAATGGCCCGTTTTTCTCCTTTTGTCCTTTTTGACCTGGTTTTGGCTATTTTGGCCTGGTTGTGGCCTTTCCTATCTGCTTATTTTAATCTGCTGTGGGTTTGGACAAGTGAAGGGACTACATTTTGTCCGACTCGCAACTTCAAAGTTGACCGCGGAAGGTCAAATATCTGCATTTTTAACAGATTTTATATAGCCTGCAGTGCAGGCGTATTTTGGGCGGGCGAAAGCTGCTTGTTTATGTTCGTCCCGTTGTAACCGCCATCTTTGTTATGAAGAAGAAAGATTAGGGAGAGTAAAAATAGTAACTCTAAGGGTAGGTGCTAGGGAGAAAGAAGGAAAGGGGGAGGGGGAGGGGAGAAAAAAATACGCCTGCCCGATATCATTCTTCTTTTGGGAAACTCCGTACCCTGGCAAACGGAGCCCCTGATTGGTGCGGCTTAGGGGAAGTAGATTGATGCAGTCAATCAAATGTAAGTCTATATTGTTTATTCCGTTTTCGTTTGCAAGCAACTGCGGGAAAGAATTATTCTGAATTCAGAAATGGCGGACGCAAGAGTGATTTTTAACTCTGCTGTCGAAACAAGTCTTTTGGAATTAGAGCGGCCGGGAATGTCGCGTGTGTTACGCAATGAGAAAGTCAAAGCGATTTCTACACTGGCATCAGGACAAGATTTGCTTGCAGTGCTAAAACGCTACCCCACTTTTACCTCATGCCAAAATGCTGCTTGTTCCAATACGTTTTTTTTCTCTGGCGGGTAGATTATGCTCGGGAAGGTTCTATGTTTTGACTAAGCAAACGTGATTTTAGCCGTTTTTCTTAGCACTGAGAGGTGATGACACGCTTATTTATTTCCTGCGGTTTTTGAATTTCTGGTCGGCATGACTTGCCCTCTGATGCAAAAGCATTTTGTTTGACCTCTTTTGAGGTCAAAATAAGGGTTTTAGGCTTTTTAATTTTCTCCAAAAGAGAAAAGGAGAGAGACTTTCTTGATTTGCCTTTAGTAGCCGACGTGGAACCTTCGATTGAGGGTGACTTTGCTGCCTGCCCGTGTTTCTCATTTGCACAGTGTTTTCGGGTAGGCGTTTTCTCTTCTCCCTTCCCGCCCCTTACCCCGCTCCTTTTGACTCGCCCCATTTTCTCCCCTCTTTTCGAGTTTCAACATGCTCTTTTGCCTGCAAAAATTCGCGCGCGCGAAGAAAACGCCAGCACTGCAGGCTAGATTTTGTAAAGCTCTCGCGTCGTTAGTAATCATTTGCCCAAAGAAAATTTTACAGGAATCTGTAGACCATCCTTCTAACATTCAACCACCAGATTTGAAAATTAAGGTTTCGCCCTTGGTGAAAATTATGTTTTTTAAGCATTTTTTTTTTATGGAAGTAAACTGTATGCCTTCGAACTTAAATTATTTTTTATACAAAGGACAGAGCACTATCTCCCCGAATCATTTTAAAAGATATTTAGAAGTTAAGTAGGCTGTGATGTTTTAAAGACGGTAGAGTAATCGGTTTTTGCACGCGAGGCCTTTTAAACCCATGTAATAACTGAGCTCCTAAAATGACGACTTTAACGGATTTTGGTTATTTGCATTTATCTCTGAGACAGAAGGATATCTTACTGAAAGAACTATACAGTGATTTTAGTTATACCCTAGCTTATCTAACATTAAAATATGAAAGAAATCAAATTCAGTTCCACCCTTGCCGCGAAATTTTGAATTTGTTTGATTTTTACAGACAGGTCTATTAGTAAGCTTATCTATTTCCTAGTTACTGAATTTCTAATTCGTTGTGTTTTTTCTTGCTTCTCAGATCACGAAGTCATACCAGGCTTAAATATTTCTTTCATCGTGGGTAATAATTCTGATTACTTGAGCAATTTAACTCATTGGTTAAGACCCGTGTGGAACGGAACTGGTGACTGGAAACTCTGTTGGCGAGCATCGCAGGATGGTTGGAGTGCAAATACATTCCATTCTCTATGTGACAATAAAGGACCAACCATAACCATAATTAGGGTTGGGAAGTACATCTTTGGAGGCTACAGTAGTTTGCGTTGGCCGAGTAAGTATCATAGTTGAAAGATAACTCGAGAGTGCAATATCAGTTATATATCCTAGGTATTGATGGGCCTTTGCGTAGGTTACTTAGGACTGAGTCATTTTAAGCGCAATGTGTACAAAATACCAGAGCTACAAGATCTTTACGTCTTCTTTTTTTACAGATCCCACTTATTGTACGTGGTGGTACGATGCAGAAGCCTTTCTGTTCTCACTTGTGAACAAGCCAGGATGGGCACCTGTTAAACTGGATCAGACTGGGTCATACTACTACAATCCTTCGTATGCTATATATAGCTGTTCATCTTATGGTCCTACATTTGGAGGAGGTCACGACATATACATTGCTAACAATGCGGCCTACTCATCAAGCTCCTACTCGTACCTTCATACGTTTCGTTCACCAAGCGGATACGGATATGGTCCATCATCATTCCTGGCAGGATCGTACTATTTTACACCAGATGAAATAGAAACGTTTTTCTATGAACCTTTCAATCCAGAAGGTGAGATTTTATTACCTTTTATTTAGTATATCCTTTTTATTTTAACACTTATTTTTTGAAAACTAGAAAATGTTCCCTAAAAAAGAGAGTGTTGTTCCACCACCAGAAGCCCATCATCACTTAGTGTTCACTAAGTGTTAGTAACAGGTAGTTAGACTTTCTCCGTCTCTCTTTCAATAATAGGCCATTTGCACGATGACATCATTTTACTACTACGACCAGAATCCTTCAGGGTTTTGTTTTCTTGTGCTAATTATGGCTTTTATTATTCAAACCTCCCTGGGATTACAAAATTTTAATATGAAAGGAAAAACGAAAAGGATTCTCGTCGTAGTAGTTAAATGACGCCATTGTTCCAAATGGCCTATTATGATAGCCGGTCTTAAGACACATTCTGCACCCTCTCTCGAACCCTCACTGCTGGTTACCACCAGGCCAGTTCTTCACCCAAATATATTTAATAAAATATTTTCGCTTGAAACTTCACTGATGTGGAATTTGATTGCTAGGTCGAAACTAATCCCGCTAGTCCCTGATTGGCCACGACTTTTATGGCGTTTAAAGGTGTATACCCCGGAGGGGGATACTCCCTATAATGGCAAATACGGGGAGGCTCCGCCCGAAAAGGGTACCTTTTTCAGGGTTCAGGTGTACAAAAGGGTTGCGATTTTACTCGTTGAAGTATACCAAAGGGTAAAGTAATCTGTCATTTGGGTCTGTAAAGGGCTTATAGGGCTAACAGATGAATGTTATGGCCTTAGAAAGTAGAGAAAACGTTCTATATTTGTGATTGATTCCTATTTAAATGACAGTGCATTAACAGCAGGTAAAAAGGATGCAAAGTTCTAAAGAAGGTATGTGAAAGGGGTACCATTTGTCTATAGATCAGGTAAACGAAAGGGGTACCTTTTTCGTGAAAACTAATGGTATATAAAAGGGTAGGGGTCGGTCCTAGACGCGGAGCCTCCCCGTATAAAAATTTGCTGAGTATCCCCCCCCCCCGGGGGGGAATACAAGCAAGTGCAAAGATGAAAAAGGACAAATAAAAAAAGTTAATGTTACTATCTTTGTATTTTTCTCAAAATAATGAGCTTTAATTCTAAAAAAAGTAGTCTCCTTCATCTCTCGTCTGACAGCAGTGAATATGCAAACTGAAAGTCTGCTAGTCTGTTAGAGTGATGTAGACTTTGGTGAGTTAGAGAAGCTTAGGGATAATGGTTACTGCTCGTTCGAAAAATGCCAAGACGAAAATTTCGGTTTTGTTGGTTGTGTTGGTTATGTTGGTTAAGGTGGTTGTATTGGCTGTCGTGGTTGAATTGGTTGTGGTCGTTTCTGTCGGGAGTTGAGCTCTCTAGATCTGTTGTATTCACTTCATTGGGGTTTCTTCAAGTGTCTTGTCCGCGATTGATACTTCAACTTCTTTCTTAACGAAGTCCAGAGTTTCATGTCTGAGCAAAGACAGGCTGTGCGTTGTTAACAAAAGAATAGCTAACATCATCTCGGAAAATAGGAGAAAGTTTATGACTGCCCCTCAAGGTAGTCGGGCATGGTGGAAAGGAGTTGATGAATTGTCGCAGCGGCGTCGTGCATCCTGCAAAGTAAACCTGGATAACAGCTGTTTGATTGACTTGAATGATTACTTCGCTAAGCTCTGCTTAGATGACATATACATGGAACCAACTCCTGTCACAATCAGCAGTGAGGTGGAGACCCCGTTAATTTCCGAACGGCAGGTGTGTAATTTAGGGCCTGTTTACGTGCAAGTGGGGGACCCCAGGTAGGTGAGGTAAACTATGGCGGGTCAACCCACCTATCATGTAAACGTGATCAAATTAAAATGAGAAATTATATGGACAAACGGATTACCCCACCTAAGCGGCTTACCTCACGTACCTGGGTTCCCCCACCTCCATGCTAACAGGCCCTTACTTAGCGCTCTCAAAATAACTGCGAGTGAACCCGACTAGATTCCTTACTGGGTTTGGAAAGAGCATGCAGAGATTTTCACGCTTCTTATAACCAAAATCTGGAATCTCTCAATCTCTACTCAGTGTTTGCCATCATCGTGGAAGCGTGCGATTATCACCCCCCTCCCCAAAGTGGATGTTCCTAAAGCTCATGGTGATTATCGCGGCATTAATAAAACTCCTGTTATAGGGAGGGCTTTTGAGAAAATTGTGTACCACTGCTATGCCCGCGAGACCATTGAAAGGCACGTCAGCACCTCACAGTTCGCATACAGAAAAGGTGGAAACTGTACCGATGCTCTCTTGTCAACTCAACATAGGTTCAACAGCTACGTACTTAAATAACCCAGATTGTAAAGCAGTTCGCCTTTTTGCTATGTATATGCGACTTCAGCAGAGCTTTTGACTCTGTGAAACATAAACTTCTTGCTAATAAATTAAAAAAGCTCCCACTGAATCCATATATTATCAATTGGTACTTGAACTTTTTACAGGATAGAAAACAAAGGGTACGGTGCAACCACTTTGAGTGTGACTGGAAACCTGTTAGCAAAGGGACAACTTAGCGGTCCTTACCTTTTTAACATCTCTCTCAATGATCTTAACATCACTTTAGGTAATCATGACGTGCTATTTAAGTACGCCGATGATTCGACAATTATTGTTCCTGTATAGAAGGAGGTATACTACTCCCATCAGTTAGTGTCACAGTTTTTAGATTGGACGAATACAAATGGAATGTCTTGCAACCCAAGCAAATCTAAAGAGTTGACGAGAAAGAGGCAACGGCGATCTCTATTCACCTATTGCGATGATACCAAGCTGTAAAGAAGTTGAGATTTTGGGCGTCACATTCCAATGCGACAGCAAATTTTCAGTGCACGTGAAGAACAAACTTATTAAAGCTAACAAATCCCTACATATCCTTAGAATGCTGAGCAAAGAGGGGTAAAATCAGTCAGAAATAGACCTTCTCTTTAATACAATAGTTCTACATAATATTAATTACGCATTATGTCTACGCCGCGTCCGAGTCCGATCTTACACCTGTACAATGTTTTTAAAAGGAAATATATACGTTTAAGCCTGTAAGTAGTGTTTATGATTTCTTAGAGAGGTAAGACCGTAAAATTTTCAGAAAGGTTTCCAATTAATGCTAAAGGGCATACACTTTTATCTAGTATGCCTCGTGTTAAACCGTCCAGTTACAATCTTAGGAAAGAAACTTGTCAGTTTTAAACCTAAGATTAACACTATGCGTTACAAAAACTCGTTTATTAATCGTTTAGTTTTTAAATATGAATTAGCTATGTAGTATACTAGATTTTTTTTTTAATTCTTACTTTTTAAATTTTTTAAAATTTCTTACACTTACTTGTAACAAAAGACAAAAGATAAGTATTTTTATCTTTTGATGAATAAAGAGTGTTTGCGAGCTTGTGCCTTAAAATTTTCTGGTTGTGGAGGATGTGCACAACCAGAACCACAAGCTCTTCAAGTTTATCAAGAAACGTACCAGGTATAACTAGCAGAAACGCTATGAACACTTGGACGATGTAAGGCTAGACTACCTAACACAGGAGAGCATGACAGATGTGTACGATATAACTACGGTAAAACGGAGCTATTGATCTAAAAAACAGTGTTATAAATTCCCATGCAAATTTCACACCAAGCTTATCATATTAATTGTAACTATTACTGCTGACATCATTTCCAAGAACCGTGACTTTAATTATAATAAGTATGATTTCAGATTTCAAATGGTCTAGAAGAAAACATAAGTGCGCTGTTAGTTGAGGAGACAGTATAAGCCTAAGTACTGACCACCCCTTCTCCCTAAAAAAATTCCACAGCTTCAACAAGAAGAATCAGTCCAAGTTACACAGCGTCACCTACTGCGTCGTTACGTTTATCGCCATCAGTGAGTGACAGTGCATCGGCTTCACCAAGCACTTTACCGTCAGTCAGTTCAAGCGTGCCAATTCTTTCATCAGGTGAGTATGAGGAGTTAGACACCTCTCCTTCTGTGGAAACTCGTTTAATTAAGCGCATAAGCGAAATGCTAGGAACCATTTTTGTAAGCGTTGTTGCAAATGAAGTAGAGTAGTTCAGTGAAGCGCTATTTGTAGTTCATAATGAGCGATCTGAGGTAAACAGTTGTTTAATGATGTTAGGTATAAATGCACAAGTCTGAGCACGAATTCCCTCAGACTTAAGGGGTGTGGTGGGGGGGGGGCATAAGAAGTGAGAAGGCTGGATTCAACCTAAAATTATTCTCAGATATTTTGAAACGATTCTGAGACAAAACCTCTTATTCTCAGTAGGTTTTCATTTTAATGCTAGGCGTATCTTTTGATAATGTAAAGTTCATATTTTAACCCCTTGAGAAATACAGTATTTTTAACAATAATTCCTCGAGCCCGAATGGGTTCTGAGTCAATAGCCCATGAGACCGAAGGCCGAATGGGCTATTGACTCAGAGCCCATTAGGGCGAGAGGTATAATTGTTTTAGTAAAATCCAACTAGTTACTCAAAAATATCGAGACAAAAAAATATAGCCTAGTAGTAGCTCAACCAATCAGAATGCAGCATTGGTAATAGACCAATAGTTGGATTTTAGTAAAAAATAGAACGCGCGATGACGAGATATGACGTGAGGTCAAGCCATTTATGCGCAAACAAGGCTTTTAAAAACTTTAACAACGCATAGTTATTAAAGTGTTTGCATGTTTTCAGCAATATCTAGAGGCATGCATGACAGCCAAAGTGAATGACGTCACAGATCCCAGGCATTATCATACCCCCTATCGTTTTGCAAAGCATGTCATGATCACATGCTAAATATTTTACGTTTGGTCTTTAAAAATATTTTAACACAGCAAAACCCAATCGAGATTGCAACATTATTACCTCCTGTGCTTCGGAACCATATGATACGAGTACAGAAGTATAGAATTCCTTGTACGCATGTCAGTGCATCAGACTGTTAACACAGATCCATAAATATAATTGCTCTTAATAAGTATTATTTAACTACAGTAGTTTTAATTTTGATTTTACCGCTTTGACCATGCACCTTTCTTTCCATAATCATTACAATGGTTTCTGAAATCTTAATTCGCTGTGCTTAGAGTATAAAAACCAATAACAACTTAAGTCGTTGCAAAATAAAAGATCACAAGCCCCATAAATTTTTGCCACTAAAAAGGCCCCACCTGAGGAACGTCAAATTAATGTTGTAAAATAAATTTAAAAGGAAAGTGGGCAAAATAAGGAAAAATGGTCATGATTGAGATGTACTATAGTTTGTTTTTATTCCTTGTGATTGCTATCCTGGTGAAGTAGTATTTACCTATTTGCCACCCACAAGTATGAACAGACTTATACAGTCAGGTAAAAGGAACGCTGGTAGGGACAAAGGAACAGAGTTAAATTTCGAGCCAAAATTCCCTACAATACACAAGCAAACTATCGTTTAAGTCTCCTTTTTGCGTTAACTTATTTACCTCATTAGCATATTTTATTTAATTGCGAAATCAGAATGTTCAAACCACACATACCTGGAAGATTTTAGAAGGGCTCAGGGATTTTACAATGGTCCTTCCGGTTATTACCAATGCGACAACAATCTACCCGTCGGCTGGTATCGTTTCCGTGGGCCAGCAGGGACGCAGATGGCTTCCACCTGTATCGGTGTAAATAGATGTGGTTCACATGGGACGGGCTGGCTAAGTACACAGCATCCTTTCGTATCTGATGGAATTGTGAACGCCACGGTGTGTTTTCACTGGGCTGGTAGCTGTTGCCTTTGGTCTATAAACGTACGCGTCCGTAACTGTAGCAGGTTTTATGTGTATGAGCTTAGACCAACAACTTCCTGCAATTACCGTTATTGTGGAGATGGCGAAGGTAGGTTTTGCTGGACAACGTGCTCTATTTAATGCAGATCTTGACAAAGGCAATCTCGTTGAACCTAATAACAAATTAAAAAGAAAGAAAAAGCGTTTTCGCATAAGTTAATTCATATGGCCAACTGAGAAATGCTATACACTTATTCCCCTATAAACAATGGTAAAAAAATAGAACGCACCAACCATCGAGAAAACCATAATGTGCCAAACTGTTAATTAAACACGTATCTGTTTTGTATGCAATGTCTGTTTGAACATCAGCCAAAAATTTACGCGCATGTCTTATCTCGCTTTTCAAAAAAGTGCGAAAAACTTGCATTTTAGCTGAAATTGGCTCATTATCATGCCCCTTAATCTTATGACGTATATCTCGTTGTCATAGCCACCGCGTACACAAAGTTTCGCCGAAAGTCCTTAAGAGCAGAAGGTCTGGCTCAAAAACCGCCAAGAGAGACGTTAAGGGTGGGTGGCATCCACCCAGGGCCCTTGCAACGTGACTGCGTCGCATTCAAATGGTTTAGACCAGTGCGTGGGCCGGCTGCAACGCAGGTTTCAGTTTCCCATGCCTAGGCTTACAATAGCTAGTTATACAATAGACCCCTTCCTTGCAGCAGTTAAAAGATCCTCATTCATCTTTCCATGCATCAGTCAGTTGACAGGAGAAAGGATCAGTGCAAAGGTGCCCAGGTCATAAAAATCAATACTCGAAAAATGCGGGTTCCTCTGCTTATATATACTTTCGAAAGCTCCTGGCCTATTGAACAATATAAAATTGTAAAATTGGACACATTTTGAACCAAGCATTGCATATTTGAATAGATCAATATAGACGGTTGGTTCATCATGATTGATGCTCGGGTCGGGCTCGGCCGTTTCGCCGAAGTCCATCCGTTTTTTTCAATTCACATAAAGTGATTGGAACATAAGGGGATCCTCCATGTAATTAATATCGGAAAACGTATTCTCCTTACCAGTTAACCAAATGGCACCTTTTATCTACAAACATCTCCAGTCTCCGTGTCTACAGATTTTTAAAACAATAAAGTGGCTTTATTTATTCTTTTATTTGTTCTTTATCAGAGCGAGACCCGGGAATTTCTGATTGAATTGCAAGTTGTTTCAGCGAAGAAAACCTAGACAAAACGTAGCGAAAAAAAAGGAGCAAAAGCAAAGGGGCTAAAAACCAAACAAGAAACTGAACGTCGGGGCTTTTTAAGTCTTCGCCATTGTCATTGGTTGTTCTCTCTTCTTCTCAGTCTCTTCTCCCATCGCGCCATTTCCACAACAGTACCTTCTTGAGCAGAATAAATTAAAATTCTAGTCTTTTTATCTTTCTTGATCTAGCTGCCAGCTATTCACTTTCAAGCTCCACTGGTGTTAGAGGTAAGTTCAGCAGGTGGACATGCTAATACAGCGGTTAGGGTGATTTTCGCAGGGACTAAAGGCCAGCCTTTAATACTGCCAGAGTTCAGTCACTCTCTACTCCGCAGAGACGTCTTTGTATCGTAAGTAGGTTGAGGAGAAAGATAAGAAAGCGCGCGGGACACTGTTCCCCGCGCGCTCTCTATTTTTCGATTATTGTTATTTTTATTGGAATACCCAGCTGGAGCCTCTGTGTGTGGAGGAGAGAGGTTCAGCCATACTCTTATTTTTCAATTTTTGGGTGCAATATTATCATAGCACACTCAGTAAAAACCATGCCAGGCTTTTTTACGTCTTACTATGGACTTCTTTTATAGAAACTCTTGTCAGGGAATTAAGTTTTTCGAGAAGAATGTTAGCCAGTCAATTTATAGAAGAAAGGGACGTCATCGGTTTACTCCTGGTTCCTGGAGTCCAACGCTTCACGTTCTACTCTTCTATTGCTCGCTCCTTACAGTAATACGCTTACTAAACCCTTTCTAGGAAAGGACTTAGCTTCATGCCTTACCACAGCGATTTCATATTCCTATACTGTTGTTTAACATCCTCGACTATAATCACGATTATAATATTGTAAACGTCTTTTTTAACATCTAAAGAGGAATTTGCCAGTGCGGAGAAGTGAGGAAACCCAAATGAAACAAGAAAACAAATTGTTTCATTTCACGACATCCGAGGTTCCCCTCCCAGCCTTCACCCCCGCCCTATTCTCTGCGGTTTCTGAGGATTGGGAACCTCTTCCAAAAGACATTAACAGTTGTTAATTTGTTTCGTTCATCAGCTAGCCAAATTACCCCCTCTTCATCGTCTGGATATTATGCACCATCTAGTTCGTATGCACTACCTGCTCCTGTGGACTTCCAGTTTCATGTGCCATCAGACTGTGAGCAAATCTGTACTAACACGCCAGGAAGCTACAGGTGTTCATGCGTCAGTGGGTATCAATTGTCCTCCGATGGAAAATCATGCGTAGGTGAGTTAGCATTGTAAAATGTGTTATAAATCTGACTTAAAATCAATTTGTTTCTCAAAATACGAATGTGACCAACTAAAGCGTCGCGCCGGCGTCAGGCATATTCTATATGAGAGACGTCGACAATGCTGAGCGTATACTGCAATGACCACAGAGGCAATTCACAACTAACAGTGCTCCAAGATTCTAGTGCTGAGTTAATTAGAATACTTGACTTGTGTCACGTGTTGAACAGGTATTAACTATTATTCATTCATTCAAAATATTTCGCCGTTTCTAATTGGGTCCCATCCCCCAGCTACCATATTTGCAGGATGCCAGTATTATACACTAGATTCGATGGTATAAATCATGATCTTGCAGTTGTACGTGAAGGAACTTTTCTGTAATAGCCCTCTTGATCTATTACGACATTTCCTAAGGTGTAGTTGAATTAGTTAAGACTCGAAACTAACCGTCTCTTCCTGCATCGAATCAATTTGAATTCTTAGTTTAATTCGTCAACTTTCCATGAATGTCTATATGTCAGAGAAGTAGACTGCTTCAAGCTGCAGTTTTTTGTTTTTTTCCCGTTGGTGCTGCCGTCTTGATACTAGTGCAGAGTTTATTCCTGCGATCGTTGGCCATCATGTTTATTAAACTCTTTGCACATGTTTTAACGTACGTTGTTTGCCGAAAGAAGCAAAAAGAAATTTTGCAACAAATGTTCCGAAAATTCTAGATCTCTAATCGTCTTCCGAACAGATATTTTCCGAAAATTGACGTTGGGTGCTCCTGGAGGTTATTCAGCTCGCGGTCCGAAGTACAGGTAATAGACACCTCTAGAATTAGGGTTTTCATGGGAAACTGCAAACCGCGAGCTTCAGTTTGCAGTTACGTTACACTTGCAGTTTCACGTTGCCGGGATTTCAAATTTAAGCAAGGGCTTCATTGTTTAGTGCCGCCATGTTGTTTTTCGTCAAATTCAAAGTGCATCAATTTTATCGCCCAAAAAAGAGGGATAATTCATAAATTCGAGTTCAAAAATCGAACAAGCACATCGCAGACGGATAAAGAAAGCTGCTTCGTTCCTTTAAACGTGAGGCTGTACAATTTTTAGTGGCAAAAAACCTTGCCGAAGTCACTTAAACCTGGATGCCCTTCCTGCCGTTTAAACGTGAACTGCAAGGGCGTAGTCACGTGACATTCTCTGGTTTCCCTTTTGCGGTTTTCCATGAAAAAAAACATGATACTAGAAGTCTCCAATATTTAGGTCAAGAATGGACGACCTAAAATTTGCCTCCCACTGCAAAAAGGTTTATGCCAAAACAATTGAGGTAGTATTCGCTGCATTAATAGTATCTGTGCCTATTTTTGTTACGTATGAGCGGAATTCATGATTTGCTTGTTGTTTGCTACTGGCCACTTGAATCAAAAGCATTCTGGTTGTTATTGAGGTTGTCACCTAAACAGAAGTATTCTTTATAGATATTGACGAATGTTTGACCAACAATGGTGGCTGTAGCCACCATTGCTACAATATTCCCGGATCATTTTATTGTGGATGCCCGGAAGGTACAACAATGGCCAGCAATAATTTGACTTGTGTTGGTAAGTATGGTTTGCTTTCATAACTTGCGAAATTAATTCTGATCGAAGCCAAGAGTAAAGTGGAAATTAGCGTATTTTGATACGATACTTTCTGTAATGAAAACTGATTTTTGATGTTTCGCTTATTTCAGAACCCGGCGTTTCAGTTGCATGTGACGAGAACAACATGACCGTTTCGCTGGAGAAGCAAACGTTTCCATTTTTCAACGTCAGCAGTTTACATCTACGTTATTCTTCATGCAGGTAGTCTATCATTTTAGTACTGAATACAAGAACTCAACACTGAATTAACTGCCGTCCGGTTAGCTTAGTTGGAAGAGCGCCGGTCTGCGAAGCGGGAGGTCACGGGTCTGTTTGACCAACAACCAGGGTCTTTTAAAAAAAATGGTGAGATCATGCCTGGTTGTGGATAAAGATCTCGCCTCTCTTCAGATGCTCGCATCATTGGGCGGTGACGTTAAGCCGGCGTTGGCCTTGTCCTCCTTATTTCATTGTCGGGTCAAATCGAAGGAGAGTAGTCCTTCTGTTCGAAAGAGTAGACCGGTGGTGTGGTCTACCTAGTCATATCATGGGCTATGGGTGGCGTGGGTTACAGTAAGCTCATAAATGGACTAATATTGGCTGTCATCCCGCGGCGCCCTTTTATGGAGACATCCGAGCTTACTGTTAACATGTTAATATAGTGAAACCTGTGTTAAGCGGACACCCTCGGGGAAAGCTGTAGTGTCCGCTTAATACAGGGTGTCCGCCTAACATAGATTACAACTCAAATTTGAAGAAATCAGATGAGTGAAAAAAGCTCTATACAAACAAAACGAAATTGAAAACAATCCTGTATTGGGAAACTAATCAAATAAGTTCGTCAAGTCACGTTTTTTAATGTAAAAATCGAAAAATTTGTGGGTGACATTTCGAGGCAATCTTTAGCATTTCGGTCTCTGGCATGTTGGGTGGAGGAATTTAATTACAAGTGTCCGTTTAATACAGGTTGGCAACAATAGAAATGATCATTTCAGGTACTTTTTAGGTGTTCACGTCCGCTTAATAAAGGTTTTATTTAAAGTAAATAAGGAAAATAGATTTGGGGACTTCGGCTACTGTCCGCTTAATAGAGGGTGTCCGCTTAATACGGTGTCCGCTTAATACAGGTTTCACTGTAAATGACTAATATATAAACAATTTTTCCAAGTCTCAGGTCTTTTTGGCCCACAGTTTCTGAGTTATTTGCCAAAATGTTTCACGCGCCTTTGTAGGGCTTTCTATGGAGACGCCATATTGATGTACCGTTTTGGTGCACTAATATGGCCCCCCGAAATCAACAAGAACATAAATGAATATAATGGGAAAATTAAGCAGCCATCCTGATTAAACTATTACAAAAATTTTTGTTGTTTTTTCTATGCTTACAAATGTTTTTTCCACATTTCAGTTTTACGCACATACGTACTGTGCATATATGGATGCTATAGACGCCCCTGCTTTCCGAGCATTATATCGAACGTTACAAACAACAAAAACGACATTATTTGAAAACCTGTTAGGCTATAAGTTTTTATCTTCTTCAAGATTGTCCATACGTGCCTTCCAGGGGTATAGCGTGAGGTACTGAAAGGTACTTAAACGAGGGGGGAGGATCGGGGGATCTAGAAGCATGCTCCCCCAGAACGTTTTTAAAACTTAGGAGCTTGTAAAAGCCATTTCCTACGTTTTCGCGAGACATTTTCAGTAAATAAATACGAAGGAGAATACAATAATTAGTTGTTGAATTTACGTATACATCTCTAGTGTTATCGGTAATAATTTGTCTTTACTTGTTGTCCATAGAGCTACCGAGAATTCCACACACTTTTTAATCAGTACCCCTTTAAATTCCTGCGGAACACTGGTGAATGAAACGGAGGATG
Source organism: Porites lutea (assembly GCF_958299795.1). Classification (NCBI taxonomy): domain Eukaryota; kingdom Metazoa; phylum Cnidaria; class Anthozoa; order Scleractinia; family Poritidae; genus Porites; species Porites lutea. The sequence continues at coordinate 2,443,660 of NC_133205.1, read as the reverse complement.
CATTAATCTTTTGGAATGAAATCCGAGCAGATGCAGTGATTATTGACAATGTTATCACCCGGACACACGATATAAAATTCAAATTTTACTGCAGCTACTCCAGAAGGAAGATGCTAAGCATTCAATTCCAGCCCCAACATATCTTCTTTGGATCAGAAGGTACTTGAATTATGCTTTCTTCATTTTTTTTCCTCAAAAAGAAAATATTGAAATTGGAAATTTTAGACTTAACTTTTTCCCTCCATTTGGCAGTAGCGTGCCCAAATGCCCATTATCGTTATACGGTCTGTGTTTCAAGTATAGTTAGATGTTTTGCTTTAGAATACATCACGAGTCGGTCTTTCAGTCTGCTCAATCTCCTTTAAAAAAGGTAACGTAAATCTAATCTGGCACTGAAATGTCATAGATCTCGCTAAGGCTACCCTAAAGTTATTAGACTTACCTGAGACAAAACCTTCGTCTTTCCCATCACATAGTTGAAAATATTCGACCGCGCCTTTAAACAACGAGAGAACAGGTCTACATTGAGCTACATTGATCATGATCGGAAAAACTGTACTAAATGTCCGAAGGATGTTTGACAGAGTTCATTCTACAGTAGAACTCCGGTAACGGAACTCTGAAGGCAAACTAAAAACAGTTCGAGTTAGCGAGGGTTCGAGTTATCGGGGTCGATTGCAAAATTAAAGTTTCAGTGTTAAAAATTGATAGTTACTGATTTTTCAGCACTGTAGTGTATAATGCCACTGCAGTGCAAGTTTAATAGCTTATTTTTATCAGAATAGGCCTTTTTTTTATTAAAAAACCTCAGCTAAAACGTAATCTGTTCGTACACCACTAAAATAAAATTGTTGTAAGCGTTAACCAGTGTATGTTAGATTAAGTGTTTTCGCTGATTACACCACAAGAAGAGCTAATAGAATGGCATCCGAGTAGAGTTACAAGAACTAGGAAACGAGTTATCGGGTAATTTTCAGTGACTTATTAATTAAGGGAAAGGAAATTGAGTTTAAGTTAGCAGGGAATTCGAATTATTCGAGTTCAAGTTAACCGAGTAAAAATGACTGAAAAGTGGGGTGAAATCCAAGGGACTTTCGAGTTATCGGGGTTCCACCACTGTATTTCCAAACCAAAAAGAAGGCTTTTTAAGCAATAGAACACACTTACTATGGGTTTACCGGCGTGATAACCCACTTGAGATTTTGGGAGAACAGTCTCCAAAATTAAAGCTTGTAAATCACGAGCCGAAAAATTGCTTTTATAAAATAACTTTAAGTTTTCAAAGAGTTTGCTGGCACAATAAACCATATGTTTTAACCAATCAGAACGAGCGTACTATCTCAGTTATTTTATAAATTAATGATATTTTGCTTCTTTCTTAGCTGGATATGGGAATTTCACTTTCAAAATGGACTTTTACAAGACTGCAGCATTTGCCACTCCCTATACGGAGAACGACTACCCTATATTGGTCGCGTTAAATGAGTTTCTTTACGTGAAGTACAGTGTGGAGTCCAGCGCTAGCAATCAGCTAGTGATAATGGCCGAAAACTGCAAAGCCACAAGATATGGAAGTTTCTACTCCTGGCCTTATTATACCATTATACAGAATGGGTGAGTGTAACATATGTCTAGGATTTAGGTTTCAAGTATTCCCTCATTTTCCACAGGGGAAGTTGAGCGAGCGAAATACGAGAGTGAAATTGCTACGCGCGGGAGAAGCGAGACGCGTTGCACCTGCCTTGCGGTTGGTGATTTTCACGCGCTCTCGCATATTTCGCTCGCTCTTATCACCACTAAGGAAGTACCTGTGTCTATTTCCGTATCGTCTGCGTGTTGATCCTTAACCATGATGTAGGTCGTTGCTCAGAAGTTTGATATTATCATTCGCAACTGCTGTAGTAACAAAAATTGTACTTCAGCGCTGAACTAGACCAGCCTTTGCGACTGAGTTAATCTTCATCCTTGCGTAGAGTTTATACTCTTGATGGCGGGATAAGTTTGAGCGAATGAACCCCCAGAAAAATCCATAGCATTAAAACTAAATTACGTTAATTTATTTTTAATTTACATTTTACACTAGTTGCGAGCAAGATACAACTATGGAGTACACGTATAATCCATTAGGGAGCTCCCAGAAGCTTAAAATTAGATCGTTCAGGTTCTTTAACGACTATGACGTTGTTTACTTTCACTGCGAGTTGTTGGCTTGTTACAAAGGCAATTCTAATTCCAGGTAAGTCTATTATAAACCCTCCATGTTACACCGAAGAAGAGGCAGTTCTAAACCGCAGAAAACCGAATAAAACTCTACCGTAATTCCATTCTTGTTTTTTATTGCAATGTTCTGGCTGTATTTAGCATCTTAAAGGTCATAAGCTTGGTAAACAGGCAACTGTAATGACAAGACCCTTATTACCAAGAAGTTATAAAATAGAACGAACGAACATATCTTAAAAAGACACGGGGCGCTTACCATTTACAAAAACCACCCAAGTGGAAATCTTGTGCATAAACATAAAACTATAAAACTTGACGTGGTGGGAGAACAACCCGCTACAAAGTAAATCAAAATCAACTGAACTGACTTAAAAGAGTAAAAAAATTGCATCGCCTCAAATCACAGCCCATATTAAATTTTCTGAAGGTTTCCAAACGGAATGGCGCGAATTGACCATTTCATTTTCCAACAAGAATTTTCGGTTTTCCCATATAAATGGTAAGTACCCAGGATCTCCACTCTCTAAAGGACGGATAGTTTGATGGTAGCAAAATTTTGAGGGACAAATTAGATGTATTATGGAAGATTTACAAGTGGCGGGTATGCGTAGATATGACTGAACCTAAAAAAAATTCGATGATTTTATTTTAACCGAAGGTTTTTTTTATAGATGTAGCAGTGGTTGTTTGAGCAGCAAAAGAAGAAAGAGACGAGGCGCAGTTGAGGACGAAATAGAACACGAGGAAAGTACTAGCACACATATTCTCTCCAGCGGCCCAATAATGATCAAGGAGACGGAGACGGAAGAACATGATGAAGGAGGTATGACGTATGGACAACTAAACATGCTGACAGTAGTTTTAAGTGAAAGGAGGGAGGGTTGCCCACAAATTCCAAATTCAAAGTTTCCCACTAGCCCACTTTATAGTTACAGGTGGAAACGAGGCTGGAGGTGACAGTCAGGAGTGCCTTTTTTGTATCAAAACAAGTTAAGGTCAAGCTCACGTTTACTCAAAGGCTAGGATGGTAAGCGCAAAACCTGTAAATTAGCAGGAGCCCATAACCCAGAGCGACTTAAAAGATATTCTAAATTCGCACCAAAATCGTTCTAAAAATAAACTTATCGGTAAAAACGCCATGTCACCAGGACATGGAAGTTGCCCGTTCTAGTTTATGAACTTCTGTTGGCCAAGTGCCAAGTGGAGGTAGGCCGTGGTTGCTTGTTACGTTGGCTCTTTTATGAACAGAAACTATAGGCCGGGAGGATTAATAAAAGCTAAACTAGCATACAGAGAAAATAAACGGTCATTATTCCTGGAATATATCTTTAGAAGAAGCATTTGAGATTTGCCAGAGCTCGTTCTCAGAAGAACACAAAACTTAACCATAACTGACCTGGAGAAACATAAGATCGAACAAATTTACATTGGGAACCCCATGACTACGAGATTTTCTATGTTAACACTTTTACATCATCAGTATGGAATTTTTGTAGCTGAGGCGTAGACGTCCCTCCTGTCTAAACGACCTTAGCGGCGGGGAGCGAAGAGAGGCGGCTGTTTTCGTTACTTGTCTGTTCAATCGCAGAAAATTTGGGATCAGTATACGTTTCTGAGAATCTGCCCACCTACCACTCCCCTAAACCAACATTTTGCCTTTATTTAATAAGTGAGAATTAAGTGTTAATGTTTGTTAAGGGGAGGGGTAGGTGGGTATGTGCATAGCTGCTGGCCACCTGATTAAAAACGCTTTATAGTTTTTCCTTCTCTTTCAGATTGGTTTTAGACTTATCTACTAACCGAAGTTTATTTTTTCCTTTGTGGTAGATACTGGAAAAAGCCAACAAACTGCTTTGATTGGTGGTGCAGCGGCCGCGGGAGGACTGTCCCTAATTGTTATCATAGCCTTGGCTGTTTTAGCCGTTAAGTACCGCATTGCACGAAGATTCATGAACAGGAACAAGGTCGGAGACTTGTACACTACCCAAGATGAACAGATGAGCCGAAGAAATGCCTACATCCAAGAGGACGACATGATCGAAAGGGAAGACTCCTTCTAAAATGAATCCTTACGTTGAACACTTATCTCGTACCCAGATCCCTTTAAGCGATTTAGGTGTCAGTCGCTGAACACGCACTAGTACTCTTATAACTTTTTGAAGTGTCTTCTTAAACAATTAGTGATGTAATAGTCGATAAAACTAATATTTTGATTGTTTTCACTTAATGTGTCGAACGCTAGCGCATATTCACGCTACTTTTCTAAGTACAGTCATTTTATTAACCTTCTTTAGCAGGGAACAGACCTAAAACGCTCAGACATATTCATACAAGATAGGCAGAAGTTGTGAGAAGTTCTTGACTAGCTATGTGACTCAAACCAATAGAATCATCCTTGATAAACGGCTGTCCATACCACAGCTCTAGATATAAATTATCGTAATATCGAGTTTCCACTGTGTTAACTGTGTTCACATTTAAAGGAAGGTTGCCGGTGACGAATCCTGAAGTCGAGCTCGTTAAGCGTCTTGAAAGTTGTTGAAGCTTCTTTCATCTTCCAGGTTAAGTCAAAGTCCTTAGAGAAGCACAATTCACTGAAAATATATATTTTAGTTTTTTATATGTTTCATCAAGCACTTTAAAATTTTAACTCACTCACTGAATGCGTGGATCGCGGCTGGCTACGCAATATTAATTTTTGCAACATTAATTAGCATCTGAATAACGCAGTAGAATGCCAAAAGCGGCAACTCCTGAGTAGTTTAACCATTCCGCTTGCCAGATCCCAACAGTGACAGTCACCACACCATACGAAAACGTTTTCGGTCAAAGTGAATGCTGCCTGCTTCTCCAGTATAGCTTTAAGTGTCAAGTTTATTTTCGTTACGCATAGGCTTAAGTCGTGGCACTGTATTTTGTTTATTGTTGTCATGGTGATATCCATTTTACTAAAAACTGCACTTTGGCAAACTTCAATTCATGGTCCATCAGTAGTGAAAATCTTATAGCGAACGACAAGGAAAAAATCATGTTTAAGGTGACTGAAAAATACCGGTGTGGCCGCAGAAAACTGTATGGAAACACCTTAAAAGCCATCGCAACATCACTTTATTAACACTTAAACGTTTGCATTAACCTTTATATTAACTACGTGTGAATCATCTCTAGGAAATGTTAATCATCTGCTGTACAATAGTTTTTAAGTGGTCGCCTGTGTTCACACTGTTTGATCGATGGTGTTATTTTCAGTGCTCCGAAGTCAGTAGTTTATGATTACAGTAGCTGATAAGAGCCTTGAAAGGCCAATAAAAGTTACTTTGTATTATCACTGATCTACAGTTCTGCTACTAAGTGTGATACCCCAAGCAGGTTTGTTTGGGACTACTTCAGTCAAGATCTCTGCACAGGGGTCACGATTGCGTGACCGTACGCGTCGATATATTTGAGTTTCTTTGTGGAAATGTTGGGGAATATCGAAAAGGTTCTCATTATCGTTTCATACATGTACTGCCGTGAATGCTCACATACAGACCAGTACAATCAATCGTTTGTTATCTGAAATGCTGTGTATTGTCATCAGTTTTGGCAGCTTTAAAGGGCGACGGGACGTGCGTTCGACGTTCCGAGGTACGGACATCGAGCCCAACACCCTTGAAATCACTTTTTTGAGATCCCAAAATGACAAAACAAAGCGTTTCAGGTAAACAGAAAGTTCCACGGGCTGAGCCTGAGGTGTGTGTTTGAGGTCTGCCCAGCGGACATACGACTTTTCCAGACTAATCACTTAAAATAATTCATACGCGTGCATGTCGTATGGGGTGTCTGGTGACTTCAGCTTGGTTTAGAATCACAGACAAGACGCAATCGTTTCATTGAAACTGTTACTAAGTATTTTAAGCGCTAAAAGCTGATAGGTTTATTTGACAAACAAAGAACGCGTCTCGTACAAACAGTCCAATAAAAATATTTCGTTACTAAGTGCAAGCTCACAATAAAAAGAGCGACCTCTATCACTTGGAAGAAATTCTATTTTGTAGAAAATTATTCCACGTGTACTAAAATACTGACTGGAATAAGATTAAGAATCACGACCGATGCAAACGGCAAGTGTACCACGTGCCCGAGTTTCACTTATCATATCGTTGCTTCCTGTTCACAAATACATATTTATTCATACATGTAATCCATAATTCTTTTGCGCAGTTTATGACTGCTCATTTCTTAAAATGACAAAAATTTCTTTGCCAACTTGAACGTGATTCACAATCTACTCCAATTGAAAAAAATATATATATTAGTTAGCACATGGTGCAAACACTATGATTCTCCCAATATGAGATACATTTGCAAAATACCTACGTTAAAAATATAACAAAGTGTACATTCATTGATTAAAAGGAAGTACAGATTGCTTTGAACCGATTGGCAGAAGTCATTATTCTAAAATGCAAATAAGCAAAAGAGTGCAGTACACAAATAGAATTAAAACTACCATTGATACAAAAACAAAAAAGTACGTTAGTGTAAAGATTGGGCGATCCAAAAGCGAAGCACAAAATAGATGCCAGTTCCCCGGCCGACAGGGCCCCTGAATACAATAATTGTGTGGGGCAAGCTAAAGAGGCGTACAATAAAAAGAAGTGTCTACGAGAGACCTAATTTTTAGGAATGTACTATTCAATTGTAACCACTATCTACGCTGCAGTTGTGCCTTTCGTAAACGGTCGCTGCCAATTCTTTGGAGAGTGTTTCTATTAAAATAAAGAAGATCGTAATCTAGGGTCGAACCCGGACCTCGAACTAGGACATTTTGTATCCTAATCTCTGGCTCCCTAACCACTCAACCACCATACCAACCTGCAAAATTCTGAAACATTTAAGTACATAAACTAGCAAAATGTCTTTCTTCACTGCTACATTACGGTAACAGGTGACCCTAGCCCTTTTTAAAACTTTTAGCGTAAAATCAACCTGGGCTTCAACGTCGTTCTTTCTAAGACTATTCAAGAACGTATTATTTGCTTTATGGTAAATTAATCCAGGGAATATATAACATCTATCATGACTTAAGGCTTGGTCGCCAGTAGTGGCATCGACCGCTAAAAATGGCAACGACCGTTTACGAAAGAGAAATAGGCTACGCCGATATTTTTCTAATAATATAGATTATTTGTACAATAATACACTAAAAATCCACATATAAGAACCTAGAAGTTCCGAGGTCAGGCTGAACAGGTTCTTATATTTTGGGGCAGTTTTTCACAATTCAGGTTGATTAGGTTCTTAGAATATATTAGGTTGTTATTTTTCAGAGTTTGTCGTAGTGTAACTAGTGGCAAAAATACTGTACTACTACTACAGAATGGTTTATAGAAAACATATTTCTTGTGAAAATCCAAACAAATGTAAATCAAAGAAAACATATACACAATAACTTTTGTCAGACGTTTCTCACACAATAAAAATCCAGAATTTTGACCATCAAAATTGGAGTGATTTTGTTGTAGAAGAACTTGTTCTTTTTTGTCAGGCTGAACAGGTTTTTACATTTTGGGGTATTTAAAACTCAAATTTCAGCCTGTAGGTTCTTAACTCACTAGATTCTTATATGCGGGTTTGTACTGTAAAAATAATAATAATAATAATAATAATAATAATCCTATAATAACTAAGGGACTCTTGATACTCAAGAATGGAAAATAATGAAGCATTAATTTACTGTTGACAAAAAATGTACCAAGTATTTTACAAAACGTAAATATTAGAACCCCACAAACAAGTTATGATAAGCTTCAACGTTTGGGGACAAGACGTTAATAACACAGCTGCTATAAAATGAGGTCTATAACATGACCAACTCCGAGCATCCAACATAAGGCGTTGCCGATTAGTCTATTTCAGCCACGTTAAGCGTCATTCTAAGGGTCTGTTGGAGGTGAGGGACCCCGGGTAGGTAAAGTAACAACGTGATCAAATTAAAATGATGAAATGGACAGGCGGATCACCCCACATAAGAGGGTTACCTCACCTACCTGGTCCCCCCCCCCCCCCCTCCCCCCTCTTCACCTCCATGTAAACACGCCCCAAGTTTGCAAACAATTTGGTAAGGTTTGCAAGGTACAAAACAGTCTAAAACTAACCACAAACTGCATATTCGAAAACTACGCGGCAGAGGGTCACCAATTTTTGATTCCTTTGGTTTGAATCAAATTTTCCTTAGTACAGTACACAGTACGTAACTATTCATTTATCTAACTGCTGTTTTATTTATTTATTTATCGGCAATCCGTTTACTAATAACTTTGTTTGTGGTCAAAACAATTGAGAACATATGATAACTCATGACAAAGGTCTCAGGAAGAAAAGCAATGACTTAACAGTTTTTTTTCCGGAAAGAGTGAACCCAAACCCAAACCAAATTTAACCCTTTACCATCGCAAAGGGACTCCAGTTCATTTCTGAATCACGTACAGTTGTGCGAGTGTCTTTTGTTTCTCTCTGTCATTTTTGTTTTTTTTTTCTATGCTCACTTCTTCTTGAGTTCACAGTTGCGAGTTTTTGTCTCCATGGTAACTACTGATGTAACCAGCATCAGTGTAAACCTTAAGAAGCAAACAACTTTGACAGAAAAGGGATACCTCCGTTGCTGACTTCATTTTGTTCGCTATTAATTTCTTTAGAAAGTTATTTGTGTGGAGAGCTGATTTCGTTTATTTGATGTTTTTTAAAAAGTTTTTTTTTTTTACTTATTATTAGGGCCAAGTTGTTCAAAGCTGGGTTAAGGTAACCAAGGGTTCGTGTGAGATTTGAATTCAGATTTGAAAGCTTGAAAGGTTACTCTACAAGTTGATGATTAGAAGCTCTGAAAATAACAGAGAAAATTATCTGAGAAAATTCTTCTAAACACAAGAAAAAGAAAATCTAAAATTTAACCGCAGGTTAAGCGCTAATCGGCCTTCGAAAAACTGGACCCAAGATTGTCTTCTACATGTAACGTCACAATAATTGCAAAGACTTCATCAATATGGAATACCGTTTTATGCTCAAATTAGCAACACTTACCCCCAAAGCACTGATAAGAGCCTTCTTTTTAGTTCCTTTCAATGGGTAATAATGTTGATTGCCTTTTCCTCTTTTCTTCCGCTGCCTAATTATGATTTTGTACAGTACCAGCTTTTTTCAGTCTTTGCTGTTTTATTTCTTTTTGCTTTGTTTTTATTTAGTTTTAGTTTTTTTGATTGTTTTATTGTTTTCTGTATTTTTGTTTTTGACTTTCTGTATGATTTTGTCGTTATTTCACAACCTTACATGCTTTCTTGGGATGTTAGGCATGTTCTAAAATAAGTTGTTTAAAATGCCATAATTATCCTAAATTTGCTTCTTAGGTTTTACATACATGTGCGTACATGTACGTGAGTGAACAGTACGTGATTCACACATGTAACTATTAGTCACGCGTCGATTTACAGGTGCCGACCATCCTTAAGGTTTTAGAACTGCTATAAAAAATTGAAAAAATCGCTTATTTGAAATGTACTCATAACCTGAACGCAAATTCCGAAAATCAGTAACTATCAATTATTAACAAGGCAAACTGAACATTTAATCGATCCCGATAACTTGAATCCGCACTAACTCAACCCGTTTTTCGTTTTCCTTCAGAGTTCAAGTTCTTGGGGTTCCTTACAATAGCCTAGTGTTTATTGTGACAATACGTCGGACACTCTTAGATACGGATGATCTAGGATGGCTTTATCCCAGACCGCGTTTACACTGCGGTGCATTTAACCCAACAAAATGTCCTAGGCTATAATTATTTTTTCACCCTGATTTTTGCTTTTGTTAAACCCATTGACTATAGATGAGTGTGAGGAAGGTGCCTGGTGAAACCGAGGAGAGTCTAGAAGGTAACCATGATAACCCTGTAAGCGGCACCCACCAGGCACCGTCATACTGAGAACCTCAGTGGACAAATGCGCAGATACTTACCAAAAAAAACATCCAAAGGGGAGGGCACTGTAGGCTGGGGGCAAAAACAGCTTAGTAAAGCTACTGCACACGAAAGCAACATAAGCAAAATAATTGACTTCTAAGAAAGCACTGTAAAATTACTAAAACCCTGCTTAAGCCCAAGACCACCCCACTTATGATCAGTTGTGGAGACCGCTGGCCAGCATTGTGTCGTGTTCAACCTCTCTTAAATTACATTTAGCCACTTTTCCCCCACAACAGAACTTCATCCTGCTGCCATGTTTTATACCCCATAGTTATAAAATGTAGCTTAATTAAGGTGGCTGATCACAGTTTTGCAGGCAGTCGGCGTGATGGTCCGTTTTAGATTGGACAAACAAAAATGGCGGCGAAAAAGCAATGGTACACAGACGACAATTTCTCAGAATATACTCATTAAAGTTTTGAGATATTTGGCAGAATTTTTACTTTTATCATATTTTAAATAATAAGAGCTTTATAATGGAAGTTGAACAGACGAATTTTGTGATACATTTAATAATTACAGTACAATTATATTATTGATTATCTGAAAACCTGTCTGCTAATAAGTTTCAAGTGTTAATTATTAATTGTTATAGTAAGCTTTGTGCACGTTTATAGGAAAATCTAATGAGCAAATTTTATGTAAACCGAGCAAAAGTGAAATTTTAAGGTTGTATTCAATCATTCATATTGCCATGGAAACTACGAAAAATGTCAAATTTTACTTGCCAATCAAAATCTGTCATCAGTATTTTTTTTTCTACTTGCCAAGTTTCAGCTTGTGAGCCACAACCTTTCTCTTGTCATGATTTGGCAAATGACATATACCCACAAACTGCCAAAACTGTGTTCAGCCACCTTAACAGAAACTTTGAGGAATGGATGTGTTGATATACATGTGCCCTATGTTAAACAGAGCTGGTGACTGCTTGCTGTTCCCCATTCCTGTAAAAGTCAAAGATAAGCTTGGTAACATCATGTCGCCCTAATTGATGAAGTACACGTACAAACTGTCTTAAAGTAATAACACTATCCCAGGTAGTTAGTTGACTTAGTAATGCCGAAGTTGGACTTCCCCCCTCCCTGCCTTCTTCTCTCCTTATATTGTCAGTTTCATCCATAGATAGTCCAAGCGTCCGAGCTACAGGATACCAGTTTTTCACAGATAACTTTCTTCCATCTAACTTCAGAATGATCTGCTCAACCTTAAAAGGTATCCTGTTAATGGTTAGTGCTGAAAATAAACGAAACCCAATCACAATGATACATGCATAAAAAAATATGTTACAGGTCAAATTTGATTTCAGGTTAATTAAAAAAAATCTTCTAGGTTATTACATTTTAAGGTGATGCTCGTCAATAAAAAAACACCACACTGTTGCATCTGTTTACACTCACCCTCTGGAATGTACTGGAGTTTTTCCTCAAAGCCCATTAATGAACTAGCTGCTGTCTCACTGTCAGGTTGGCCTTTAAAAAATTAGCAAAAGTTTGGGAAAAAGTCAGGTCCTTGAATAAGGCAAAATATACACTATTAAACATCTAAAAACTATAAATTGACCCTAGACTAGGCCACAGGGGGGACACTTCCACTTTGGCCTATAAAATGGGTATGTGCTGCTCACCAGGGTATGGTTTTCAGGGCACCCCTAAGAGTATTGATGTAGGGCAAGCTTATATGTCAGTAATATCTCCTCCCTTTTATGGTGGTAGGCAGGGAGGCAACTGGGTTAAAATGAATAAATTCCCCACCTTTTTGACACTCTTAACGGGTTGAAAAATGTAACTAACGTTCAGTTGTCGTAAACATTCATCTTTTCTATTGGAAACCCTGCTGGCGCCCTCGAAAAAGAAATAGGTTTAACCCTATAAGCCCCAGTATCCACATACAAATTCTCAAAACTGGTCTCCATACATTTCCTAAAGAATCAGTAGAGAGAATTTGATAACAGATCAAGGCATTTTCTCTTGGGTGATCATTTTATTAATTCTCATAACCTCATCTCTTGACAGTGTATGGATACTGTTAGGAGTAAATTGACATTGGTCACTATTGGGACTTAAAGGGTTAACAACGGATGTTGCATGTGCGTAATGCTTTTTTGTACATTTCTTTGCCGTGACTGCATGACTGTGGCATGAAAGTGCCCTTTTGTGGAGGGTGAAAACACAATACAACTACTTTCTTTTTCTTTTCTTGAACTTTGATACAGTCTTTAGACAAACTGATCGAATGAGATAGAATGAGAGTGTTAAAGTTTGAAGAAGGGTGAAAACACCTTTTATTTAATTTATAGCCAAATTCATTGTATCGCATGCGTGTTTGCAAACTTATGGGTTTTTCTGTCCCATCAATCATTTGAGTGGGGGTGGAGTTAATACAAATCACAGTGCCATGCATTTGCCCAGCTTGGCCCGCAAAAACAAAATTGAGAATGACCCTAACCTGCTCAAGAATAGCAAAGGAAGTCACGATGATGAGTTGAATTTTTGTTGAGGGCAGGAGGCAGACATTGCTTTATTTTTGCAAGAGACAAGAATAAGAAAGATCATAAAAAGCTTTGACGAAAAATAGTTGATCAAGGCCCGAAACAGTGTGAAACAGAGAGATCACAAGCAGTGAACCTTGAAACACAGAAACAAACAAAGTGGATCGAAATACACCAATCACAAGTAAACATGTGTTTCCTAAAAGGTTCACTAAGATGATTGATGGAACAGAAACAACCAAAATTCCTTCAAAGTTTGCAAAACGTGCAGTGCGATACAACGAATTTGGCTATAAGTAATGTTTTTGTAGCTGTCGCTATCATTTGTGCTTGAGATCCTTCAGGTTCCCTCCCAAGAATATGGAGTAAAACTATATAATAATACATGATCATATACAAAGTTTGATTGGTCAGTTATTTTTTCTTCTTGTTCCAAATATGGTACTTGCAAAAATTAAATAACTTCTGCACAGACACTTCAATAGTTATGACTACATACCTGCCAAACCTGAGTAGCAAGGGTTCATGAAGGGACAGCTCTCTGGAGGACAACCACTTCTTGACATTCGCATTTTTCTTTCTCTTATATAAAGACAAAGAAAAAAAACACAGGCTAAAGCCACAACAATTAAAGCACAAAGGAGCATAATGTCTTGAAGAGACATATTCTCTGGCCTGGTACAGTTACAGTTTTCCACAACACTGCTGGTGCCATTGACAAAAGATGAACCGTTTATATAAGTTGTAACATTTTTTGACAGCTCATCACATTTTTGAGATGACTGAACTTTGCAATGCAGTTCTCCCTGTTGTCCAATCACTGAACCAACACGCAAATTTCCAGAAGATAATAGACACTGTCGTTCAATGTTTGACTGGTCTTTCCCACAACATTCAGTACAAGCATAGCACTGACCATCACTTTCATTAAAATAATGTGTATTTGATTTGCAACTCTTTGAGCAAACAGCATCTCCATAAATAGAGCAGTTTACAAGAACACCCTTGTTACCACATGATGTACACTTCTGGCATCTATAGTTAGTGTCGTGATTGGAAAACCAACCATAGTCACAAGGTATGCAGGAGATAGTTGTCGTCTTTGGATATACTGACCCAGGCTCCACAGATGGTTGCTGTCCCTCTTGACATGTAGGTACCGGCCAGCACCGAATTGAATTGTCAATGGGATCAAAAAGTTGAATTTCACTCTTGTTCTTACATCGACTCCCAATAACCAACACCATATGAAGAAAACACAACTGAAACCATTAAAAAAGAGGGAGAGAAATAGATTATGGGGGTAGAGCATCTGAACTGGTAACCAGAAGATTATTGAGCTTCAAGTCCTGATGTCTATTCACACTAGCAGGGATAGGAACTGGACGGTTGGCCAGCTGTGAATATCCTGCCATGAAGACTAATTTTTTTTTTTTCCTTCTGTTTTTTCTTTATCATTTAATTGCCTTACTTCATTCCATGTATTGCAAAGCATTTTTTTTTTTTGCTTTATCTGGGCTGCCATTAAAATTTGAAACTTATTTGACCAAATTTTAACAGAGGGGTTTTTAGATAATCAATAATATAATTCTACCGTAATTATTAAATGTGTTACAAAATTCATCTGTTCAACTTCCATTTTAAAGTTCTCATCATTTAAAATACGATAAAAGTAAAAATTTTGCCAAATATCACAAAATTTTATAGAGTAGATTTTGAGAAATCGTCGTCTGTGTACCAATGCTTTTTTCGCCGCCATGTTTGTTTGTCTAATTTAAAACACGCGCTACCGCTGACCGCCCGCAAAACTGTGTTCCGCCACCTTAAAGAGACAAGCAGTGTGTTGTTAGCGGTGTAACAGCGTCATGTAATTTTAAACAAGTGTCCTTTTTCTTTCTTTCTAATTGTTTTCTTTTCCGAGTCAAGATAATTGGACAAATTTAACTATTGTTTTAAAATAGCTGTTTTATTATTCTTTTACACTCAAATTGCCTGTTAAACAACATTAAAGTGGTTTTTTTCTTTTGAAACCTGGGAAAACAATGTAAATTGGCCCTGAAAAAAATTGCATAATTTATCGCACAATAGTCCTATCTTATCGCACAATCTGCCCTGAAAATGTCGCACAATTTCTGATTTTTCATTGCACCCTATCAGAAGGCCTGTAAAATGCGGAACTGAAATGCACTTTTGACATGACGCAAGCTTGTTCTACTTTCAACAATCAGGGCCCTAAAGGGGTTTAGGGCTCCGGGGTTCTGGACTCAAAATAGTGGGGCTCCGGGGCTCGGGACCAAAATAAACAGGGCTCCAGGGCTCTCGAGAAATTGATCAAGGGCTCCAAGCTCCGCTATGCTTGGCCTCAGCCTAACAGACCTTCGAGCAATGGGAATTTAACCAACAGTTATTTAACCCATGGTTAGCAAATTCAACCAACCGTTACCAACTAACATATGGTTAAATCCACCATCTTTCGAGCAACAGGGGCCACGTTGGTATTTTATATAATTAGGGCAATAACCCATTTTATCTTTCTACTATTATGTCATTTTACCATATAAGGTCAAGAGAACACGCAAAATACGAGGCCGTAATACACTGTAGTGTCCTGTTTAACCGGTTTACAACAGGGCGAATACCGGCAGATGCAAAAGGAACAACTATAGCGGCGGAATTAAATAAAATATCGGTCTTTGGTCTTCCAAATATCGGTAAGCGACGGCTGGATATGAGGAATTAGCCAACGGATTAGAGCCGATCAGAAACAGCTAAATATTTAATATGAATTAAAGTATTAAGGGTACATTTCCAAAAACTATTATCAAATATAACCACCTTAATTCCCAACAGTTATGATGGCGAGCGAATCGATTCACAGGGCGCTTGGACATGTACAACCTGGAAATTTCCTTCATTAAAAGGAAATATTCGACCAGACATAAAAAGCAAACCTTTTCCGGACAACATAAAACGTGCTTGCAAGGCTATCTTAATTCTCGCTTCATTCAAAACCCAAATATTAATGCATGAGGATATATATGATCTCTGTAAACTCAGAGTCATTCGGCATTCTGCAAAAGCAAAATGATAACAACAACTTATTCACGCCTAGGCCGTCATTTTTTTTAATCCGGATGTTGGCAGTAACTTTATATGACTAAACATTTACATTTGAACAACTTACCGAGAACGCAGTTAGAATTTTCCTACGGAGCATTTTCTTTAAAAAAGTTGAATCTTCATGATATGCACGCGAAAGATGACGTCTCAATGTTAGTGATGCTCTTCCATTGCTCTGCTAGTAGAGTTGCCAGGTGTCAAAAACCTTACCTATCATGATACCAATAGAACGGGTAATGACTAAATCGATGCCAAGATGAAAATGTACAAAGGAACGCCCAAAAACCCTCCTGTACAAGCGCTGAAGAACGGGCTGACTTGGCACATTTTTATGCAAAATGAAAATTTTTGTTACGCCGAGCCTCCGCGCCAACCCACATCTCGTACCCAGATTCTCAAGGGCCAAACACAGGACACCGACTACCGACAACCCCGAAGGATTGCAACCGACAACACCGACCAACCAACCAACTCCGCAATGGTTAGGTGCGGCGCTTGGTGCCGCTTTTCAGGTTCTGGAGTCTTACACAGTGCCGGTATACAGTTTCATTGTATTAAGATTCTACAGGGTGTCTTTTTGGACTGGAAGCTTTTAGAAGCGTTTATACAATGATGTGAACCGGAGAGGAAGGGGTCTAGTCTAGTTGTGGTACAAAAATTGTACAAACAATTTTTTTTCCAAAAAACTTATTCCATGATGTTAGTTTGAAAAGCTGCTTTAAAACAGGACCTATGTGGCACACAACTAAATGGAACTGCATTTATCGAATTACGGTAAATCGAATTCCCCGAATATTTATGGACCGTTGAAGTTGTTTAGAACCTCTTACAGACCTCTATGTTCCCAGTAGATGGTAGCGATTTTAAAGCACTTCGCTTACTACTAAGATTTTACCAAGGGGGCGAGGTCAACGTAATAACGATCATAAATAACCTACTATATAGCCGTTCACAGCAAGACAAGACAAGAATTATACCACACAGAAAAAAAACATTTAAAACATAGAAAATAGCTAAAACCTGAATGTAACTAGGAGTATAGATTAATTTAGAATATTAAAGAGGTGATCAAACTCCTTTTACCCGCTTGTTTTACCGGCTGAAGTCGCTAGCACTTCAACCATCGCTCAGGTTAATTGAAGAGAGCATCGTTTTACCCCGAAACTGTGTCATTGTGCCTGTTTTGAGCCTGGCTTAAGGCAATCTTTTAACTTCCCGACATTTCTTATCAACATCAATACGACAGCTGTTTGTTTCCTCACTAGATCTTGTAGGGGTGTGGCTCGCTGGGTATTCCCTATGGTGGGTGTTTACAACTCTATAATACAATGAACATAATAAAGCCTGAGTAGCAAGGCGTGGATCCATTTACCCGTTGTGCAACTGGCTCTATTTTCTCTTGGAATACTTTCGGTAGAAATTTCATCAGGTTTAATATTCTTAATCTAGTCTTGCCAGGAGGGGGGGGGGGGGGGGGGGGGTAACTTTTACCACTTATCCTCCACTGGCAATTCGAGCACTGAGAAAATAAAACCTTTAAATAAATCTCTATCAAAAATATTTCAAGAATTATACATCTGTTCTTGCAAAGACTGGTTCTCTTTATCATGTTTCAATTTTGTTTCACAGATAAATTTATTTTAATATTCATTCTGTTTAACTGTAAATCAGCAGTGTTTTTCGCGTTTTTTTTTTTTGTTTTTTTTTTGTTTTCTGCCAATTATTTGTTTTTGTTTGTTGGGTTGCAGGATCCTATTTTCATTTATTCAGTGCTTTTTAACTTGTTGTCCTGAGGACCTTTTCGTTTTACTGTCGGGTGACTCTGTACTTTCGCCCTCCTTTTACTAGACTGCGACCAGTCTCTCTTTTGCTCGAAAATTTGTAAGCGAGAGAATAGGCCACTTCCGAGTACCAAGACAATCACTTTCAAAATGAGGCTATTAAGCGCACAACCTTTCTTGTGAAAATGAGTTTTATTTGCATAATAAGAAAAAAATTATTTACATATCAAAGGCTGAGCACTTAACCTCGTTTTGATGCAGAGGCACGGGGGAACTCGGAAATGGCCTATTTGAGCAGCGAAGTCGTGCGAGTTGCGAAGGCGCGAATAAAGCGAAAAGAGAAATTCGTATTCTCGCTCTCGCAACTCGGCGCGCCCTCGCTTAAAGATTTTAGAGCAAAAGAGAGACTGCTCGCAGTCTATCCTTTTACATGTAAAACAAATCAGATCTCACAAAATAGCCAAGCGTGCGTGCAACGAGAAGTGTTGCAAAGTCAATATATGCCTTAAACGTGAATCGTTATCTAAACAAACCATTCTTCTTTAAAATTAATTAACTTTACTCAACTCATGTCAGCACGACTTATTATAAACTTCATTTTTCCCCTCAAGTAATGAATGTGGAGTGTAAAGTAAATCATTATTTTTTATTTCGTTGTAAGAGAAAACATGCTAAAATTTAGCGTTTTTTTAGTCACTGATAAAGGAAAGGTATTATTAATAACTTTCTCCACTTTATTTACGTATTAATATTTTTTAGGATAATAACTAAATCGGCGTTCTGATCGGAACTCTTTTTATTGCTTTCCACATATGTTTCTAAATTTTACAAATTAAAACGTAAAAGGCTGGAATCAAGATCCCAGAGTTTGTATTCCTACAAGTAAAATGTTGTCGATGATTTTATTCAACCCACATGTGATTTAATTAATGTCAGTACTTTGAATCGTTCTACAAATATACCGCCGGAGTCTTCTCGAGCGCACAAGTCTTTTGATATTACAAAGAAGCTGTCTATTCTGTTTTAATGTCATTTTACCGAATAAGCATGAAATCCGACTTCACCAAAAAGTCAGGATATCGAGCGCGCGGAGATTATATGAATGAAAATAAGCCGCCTGACTACCAGCCAACCATCCAGTTCAAACTACGGGATCTTGAGAAATATAGAAAAAGAAACAAACAAAGAAGACGAAGAAGAAAGTGTAATTATAATAATACGGCTATGGTTTGACAGCTAATCTCTTGAAATGCAAACATGAGAGTGAACTTCGCTCCTACTTTGTCAATACCTATAATAATTCGATTCAACTCTTTTGTATCTAGAATCAGCATATCGAACGTGATAAGCACGTTGCAACTTGGCACAAAATCGGCCACACAAAATATATATATATTAATAATAGTTCTTTCTTGTATAGACTCTCCCAGGCGAATTGTAATATAAAAAAAATCAGCACCTCTGACTTGTAACAACCAAAAAGGCTTTTTTTCCCATTTGGCTCAATTCATCTTTTAGATTGTACTTCTTTTATTTTCAAGCTATGTTTTCTCCCATTCTTCTACAGTGTTTCAGAGTCAATTTCTGATTTCAAAGCCGCGTATTCTGTATTCACTCTGTTCCAATGTTTGACCTTGGTTTATTTTATTTTCAAGCTTATGATTCAAAATTCAGTCCAGATTGGACTTACTTTATTTTCGTTTTGCAAATAAGGTGCTAAATAAAGGTTCTTTTGATAAACTCGTCACGTTTACTCTCAAAGATGACATCTGCTATTGTCAACTCAAAGCATAATTCAGCATGCAACATCGTACATCACTGACACAGGTTTTAAAGCAATTTTGAAACTGGTGAAATTTATTGCCATATTTAATTTATTTTGAACGGGTAAAATGAACCTGAATAAAGCATTGAACTTGAAATTGCAATTTTATGGCATTTTAATTGTCATAAACCGCCAAGGATATGGTAAAAAAACTTTAAGGTCAATTGCTTAGTTCCCGCGTTCTTTTTTCACACGTTTTCTTCACAAGGGCAACCTTGACAACGCCAAATGGAATTCTGTTAAGCTCAAATAATATGGAATTACTGATTTATTACAATCCCTATCTAGAATAGCTGCCGCAAGTGAAAATAGGGTCAGGCGATGTCCATTTAAACACGATGTGAAGCGGACCACGTTTACTTAATATTCCTTCAAGCTCTTTGTGGGGCGCTTTAGTTACGGCTTACGTCATATAGCTATAGCGATAACATGTCTGTGGAGTGTATTATTTCTCTTAAACGAACAATAATCGGCTTCTTTTGCCCTTAAGATTATTATTTACGAAAAATGCGCTGTTCAAACCAGTGCAAGAAAAAGTTATTACAATGGCACGCTGGAGGCGAATGTTGGCTTACGGTACAGGTTGAGTGTAGAGGCCTGCATGTAAATTAGATCAGTTATCATCGAAAAGTCTGTGCTTCAGTGAATGAATTAGGCTTTTTTGGTTTTGATTTACTAGACACAGTAGTCCTAAGTATTCTCATAACAAGCTACCGTAGACGATATACTTTGCTTCCCAAAAGCAAGATTTAAGAATAAGAGTCTATCGACTGAGTGACGAAAGCACGTTCCCTCTTCAGTTAATTAACTGAAAGCTAATTATCGGCCAACTTCATATCCTCCTTCACACTAGAAACCTGGCAACCTGTTAGTTCATCAAACTAAATCTCCATAAATTAATAAGTACAAACCTTGTTACACTGATATCTAAATTTCTATCTGCTCCAAGAAATATATATTTTCAAGGAGAATTCAAATATACACAAACTAGAACCTTGCCTTGATACGCGACGCCAAAAACAGAAACTAATTTTAAAATAGAGATAACCTGATCCGTTTATCAAACAAGATATGTAGCTACCTTACTTGGACACAGACGCAGCTACTTGATACACTAAGTTTCACCTCTAATAAAAATTTAGTATCTGATTGTGAGAAAATATAAATAGTGTATTTAACCTTCTTTACACGCTGGTTCTACCTGTTCGCTGACAGTTGCGTGTTATGGTTTTCGCACGCTTTCTGCGGAAGATTTTGTCAAACTCACTTTTGATGTCACGTTTAAAAAGGGCATAGGCTACAGGGTTCGCAACTGAATTTGCGATAACTAGAAAATGAACCACCCTGAATAATCCCTCGCGCTTGTTGCAAAACACTGTAAAGTAGCAAAACGAACTGTAGACTTCCACCGCGTAACAGCTCAAAAACATTGCCACAACAGCTGTCATTACTTTGAGAGAGGAAGCTGAATGCAGTGCGATTTTTATATTAGGTTGGTTGAAGCGTATCTGCGACGTAAGCTGTGCATCATGGCGATTGTGTCTTCTCGAGGTAATAACGGCCTGAACTGTTACAACCAGTAATAAGGTGCATGGAATAAACTCGAACATGGTAGTCCATACGACGACGCTAACGTTAACGTTTAGACCGAATAAGTTTAAGCTGGCGCAAAGAGACGGGATAAAATAAGCTGATATCGGGAACAGCCATGCGGTGGCTATCGCCACTGAAGCACGATGAGAAGTCATTAGCGAAATATACTGAAGAGGCTTGACGATGGCGATATAACGATCGAGGACCATAGCGCACAGGTTAGAAACTGATGAGTAGATGAAAAGGACTCCTATGTCTTCGATGACAGAGGGATACTTGCATGAAATCCAGAAATGACAGATCACTTGCCCTGGGTAAAAACACAAGCCCACGAACAGGTCTGCCATTGCAAGCGACAGCACAAAGCGGTTGTTTATAGTGTGAAGTTTTCTACGCGTGGCAATCAAATAAATGACCAATCCATTTCCCATAACAGTTAGCAATGTCGGCACCCAGCCTACGAACCAGTACCAATCGTTCCTCATGAAAGAGCTCCTTTTTTGACCAAAATACTAATAACAAAGAAGTAACGAGAGCTTCTTGATTCTGATTTCGGTTTGGTTGATTTTCCCTTTTAAAACCATCTGCTTGTCAAGAAAACATTTTTAAGTGCCTGAATTGACAACTTAATTGCTTCTTTCGAGAGTTCAATTGAACTTAGGCCAGCGATGACATCAGTAATGTTAATATGGAACGTGAAAAGATGAGGCCTTATTTTCATCGATAGCACAGATCAACTAGATCAAAGAGATGAAATGGATGATATGTTTGCACATGTTATCATCATGGTAAACTCAATCCAAGTTTGATTATACTGGATGCGCTGGGTATGATCACGAAACACCATTTTCTATTAAACAGTTACAAGAACTATTTTTTAATTATAAATTTGCAAGTAAATGTTGTAAATAGATGAGGATTTTTCTGTTTTAATCAATATCTATCCCTAAATCTATCAACACATGGGATTATTTGCTCCACCTCCTTGTTCAGGTTTTGAATTTGGTCTTTAACTAGCTCTGATTTCTTCGCTCATGACCACTCTCTCAAAAATAATACCATGTTTCATATAACTTCGTTGTATTAAAGCGAACATTCTCTTGCGTGACGAATAATTGTCCTTCATAGACGTTTCCATGCAACCATTTTTTGTCAGGCACGTTTCTCTAAATGATAATGAAAAGCAAGAGAGAATGAGAAAAGACAAAACAATTTTTCGATCAAAAACAATTGGAGTTTTTTTTTTTTGTTGTTAAGTACACTTCATAAATTTGGATCATCCATAAAGCATTTTTTACTGGCCTGCTTTTAATTATCTCGGTTTCTTTTACGACATTAGGCTGATTTAGCGACAAGACAGGAACGTCAGTTGACGACGGAAAAGCGCGCGGAAAGGACTAAACACGACTTCCGGTGCCCAATTTGCTGCTCTGCCATTGGTCAAGCCAGTTGTTTAATTTGCGCTCGCCGTCGTCAACTAACGTTCCCGTTCTGTTGCTGAATTAGCCTGTTATGACTTTAATGAAACTAGCAGATTTCATTTCGGTTTTCCTTTCTTATTTAGATGTAGTAGTATCCTCCAAAATGAACGAGAAAACAGGTAAATGATGTTGTCGTAAAACGCGGCCTATTTTTACATTCAATATGGCAGCTGTTGGAAATCGTGACATAACAGACGACATAACATTATTCAACCTCGTCCCCAGGGTCTTCTCGTTTTCCACTCCTGGGGACGAGATTGTAGGTAACATCATTCAGATGTCAACAGTATGTGACGTAAAATAGCTTGCGTGGCAAGCGTTTCCGTGTGGTTTTGGAGCAAAGAACGAGGAACGAGAGTCAAAGACCGCGCGAAAAATGGGGCGAGTAAAAGAGCGGGAAGGGGAAGGGGGTGGGGGAGAAACGGAAGTAATAAAGGAAACGGAAAATAAGCTGATATTGGGAACAGCCATGCGGTGACTATCGACACCGTGAGCGCGATGAGAAGTCATAAGCGAAATATACTGAGGAGATTCAAGATGGCGAGATAACGATCGAGAGCCGTGGCGCACTGTAGAAACAGATGAATAGATGGAAAGCATTGCTATGTCTTTAATCACAAGGGTATACTTGCATGCAATCCAGAACTGAAAGGCTGCCCTGGGAAAAAAAAAGCCCACGAACAAGTCTGCCAAGACAAGCGACTGCACGAAACGGAGTTTTTTGCGTGTCACAATCAAATAAATGACTTGCCTGTTTCCTATAACAGTTGGTAATGTCTGCATCCAGCCGATATACCAGTACCATTCGCTTATCACTGTGGCTATTAAGAGCCCGAAGTAATCAATCGATAAAAATCGGTATCGATTTATCAATTCATAAATCGACAAAAATCGGTAAATCTGATTTGATTGTTATCAATTGTATAGATCAATCGGTAGAAATCGATGACGCACTCGTTTCGTTTATCGAGTTATCTTGATTTTTACAGATTTCATCGATTTATATCGGAAGATTAATCTGTTCATCTGTTTATCCAAAAATGAAAACTGACTACAAGCAAGCAGCAAATTTGTCGAAGGATCAAACATTATCACTTTTTTAAAAAATCTGAAAAATCTTATGTTTTCTTTAAAACCAGGTTTAAAATCTTCCTCGGATGGTTCAGTGATATTGACCAGGTTTGTGGGCGCCTAGTTTTTCACAATTTAAATCTGCCGCCCTTTCAAATCAACGTCGGTGTAGTTCCGGGTGTAGTCAAATCCCGGAGTAGCCAATAGATAAAATCGAAATCGATAAAAATCATTAGAAATCAAGTGGATCGATGAAAATCTATTTAGGCAAATCTTTTAGCCTGAATTTCAGACATCGCTTCGACTCTAACGGTATGTTTGAAATTCAGGCTAGGAAGTCTTTATCCGTGAAGGTTGTATTTCTCGTGATAGCTTGCCTCCGAGAACTGAATTTAACCAAACCGAACCGTTTTTTTTATTATGTACAAAATAAAGGGTGTTAGAGAGAAACGTGTTTGTATAGTTTTCACATTTCTCATTTTCATATTTGTTGATCAGTTATTACTAATGGATGTGCTTTCTTAGTTGTACTATCTAACTTCTATCTGACCCTAAGGTGTCCCCGGCACGACCTTAACAGTGGCTATTCATCGAGTGAACCAAAAATCAAAGATATTCCACTGAGGAGTCAAACTTGCGAGTGAAGGAAAACTCTTAGCCACCACCAATTTATTATATCAGAGTGGTACATTTATTATTGCCCACTGACGAAGGGAAAGTCCCAGAGGCTTTCCCTTTGGGCTTTTAATTGCTCAGACTAATGATCAATTATTTATTTGGCACTTCAAGTAGCTTGGAGGAGGCTACTTTTTAAAATTGGGTTGCGTAACTCAGTTCAGCTGATCTGTGACGTCATCTCCGCTTCCTTGATGTGTACGTGCACTGCAGTTAAGAGTGCGGAAGAAGCAGTATTGCCTCATATATTTTCATCGATGTGATAGCCTCTGTGAAGAATTCCAAGTTGCTCATAGTAGACTGAAGATTACTTTCAATTGCAAAATTTAACGAAAAAATCTCATTACAAATCATCAAGTTTAATAGAGTTGTAGTCTCCTTCTCGGTCTCAATCGCAGCCATCGGAGTCAATAAAGCGGCCAGCGGAATATCAGGTTTTTAAAATAAAACTAGTAACGTGCAATTTCAAACTCCTACGCAGAATCATAAATTTTCTTACCAGTTAAATTCTGTATTGCTTTCTGCGAACAACAAAATAAGCAAAACTACGGAGTACACCTTGACTGTTGACAACTTCTATTTCCTTGTTAATTTTTTTTCCTGGCAAATCGCTTGAGAGACAGGGGCGATTACAAGAGAGGTGCTTCCCTTGCGGTCAGTTTAACCCTTTAACTCTCAAGATATGCTACGTAATGCTGAACTCGAACGGCTGTACATTTCCTTGTAGATAAATTTAGAGAATTTGGTGTTACATCAAGATAACAACCTTGAGTTCATCTGTTTGTCGATTCTCGTCATCTATTTGCTGGATAGAGTATCTAAATTGCAAGGAGAATTTGAGAAGTCACTTCTCGGAGTTAAAGCCGGGTTAAGAAGCTTTATCAGGCCGTTTCTTCAGCTACAATTTGGCTGAAACCAAATAATATTTGTTTGGTGCAAGTTTCATGGAGGCCCGGGGGGGTACTCCTGGGAGTTCTTGGTGGGGGGCGTACCGCCAGGTTCTCCAAATCCTGACCTATTTCAGACCAAGAAATGTAATTTTCCATGACCCGTTTTCAGACCTGGCCTTTAAGACAGAAATTATGTTATCATTACTTACGATTAGAGCGCAAACAGAAAAATTCTTGAAATACATTTCGAGTTCTCATACTTCTCTTTCTTTCTTTCTTTCTTACTCATTTGGAATTTAAACGATGAATGGGTTCATACACTGCCCTACTTCCCTCAGAAACCATAACCGATTCCAGACCAAATTTGGGCACTTCAGACCAAAACGGCACAAAAACCCTACCCGATGGGGCGGCACATACCTATATAGCTGAAATAAGGAATTAACCCCAGGGCATGGAGGACGTAACGAAGCGACGACGAATTTTTCTTTCTCTTTCTTAGCTTGAGTGCGGTCCCCAAGTAATCAACTCCAGGAAATTTCGCCTACATTTGTCATTTTCAGCCAATTACTGGAATAAACGCGACAAACTTTAAAAAACGAGAAATTCATTTAAACTGGTGACGTTTTTGCTGCCGCTTTTTAGTGTCTTAGTGGGGTAAACAATGTGTGTTATGGTTAATGTGAAAGTAGTGAATTATTAGAACTGAGAAAAGAACAGAGACCAATAACAGGCTGCAGAGTACAATCTACCACTTCAACAACGATGTACTTAGAGTATTTAAATGCCAAACAAAAGCAACGAAATGATTCACAAAATAATTTTAATTTCTAAAGATTATTCATGTCTTTGCAGTAAAACTCTGAGTCTAAATACAAAAAAATATCAAATGTCGAATCCGTTACTAAGAAATCAACAGTCAAATGTTTAATTCGATCAGTTGATCTGATCTGATGAAGAATCTCTTTTATCACGTGACAGTTTTCACAGTATCCTTCCACTCTTACGCTCTACGTTTCACGAATACATCCTGGCCGGACTACTGCCTACAGCATACGACATTTAAACCAATGGTGAGGCTTGTCACGCCTAGATTTCAGTGCAGCCTTCGCGGCCGTTTCAAACACATCTCTGACTCCCTCTCTCGTTTTCGCAGAACATTCTATGTAAGCATGGGCTTTGATCCTTTCACACATAAGACATCCCTCTTCGCTCGTTACACACGCTGGTTTACTTGATAGCTCTTCCTTCACCCTGTCGTCGTGTCTTAAATCTTTCTTGTTACCGACCAAAATGATTGGTACGTTTGGGCAGAAATGTCGTACTTCAGGAGCCCATTTTTCAGGGATGTTCTCAAAACTATCGGGATTATCGACAGAAAAGCACATCAGGACAACATCAGTATCGGGATAAGACAGTGGCCGTAACCTGTCGTAATCTTCTTGTCCGGCTGTATCCCATAACGCTAACTCTATCATTTTCCCATCAACTTTCATATCAGCTACATAGTTTTCGAAAACTGTCGGCACATGCGTGTCGGGAAATTCATCTTTGGAAAACACCAGCAGAAGGCAGGTTTTCCCGCAAGCACCATCACCTACAATGACCAGTTTTTTCCTGATGGCTAACATCACGAATCGTTAATCTGCAAAGGGATGAAAAGTGAATACTTTATTTAGCGTGATTAAGCAATCATTACAATTGAACAAAACTTATAGCCTTTTTTTAAAGGGGTTATCGTCTCGTCCAATTATGACACTGAGATCAACTGATGTTTGCTTTTTATTCTGAATGGAGAGGCAAGGTAAGGCCTCAGTTTTACAGTGAGAAAAGAAGACGCTTGGTCCATGAGTTGCCCAATCTATTCAACTCTTTCTCACAAATACGTGCTGACTGACACACCGTCTCAGTCTCTCTTGACCCTTTTCAACCGCATTGAGATCAATATGTAATTCGGCCTTACAATATCGATACAATATTCAGCAAAAGTTGATGAGAATAGACAAACGTATCAGTTAGACTTAAGTTCTTCTCTTGATAACTAATTTACAGTAAATGTATAATGACAGCTGAAAGGGAGAACTTTCTTCAACCTTGTAATTTTTTGAAATCTTAGAGAGATGACACCACAGTGTGTCCATCCTGAATCATAAAAACCTAAGGTTTTCAAGTTCGTCACTTCTGAATAAAATAGTAGCTCTTTATTCATCTAGAATAAAAAAATCTGCGTCTCTGCTATTTCCATATACCAGATGTAATGAGAGAGGTGCAGGTGCCTAAATTGAATCAAGTTTTGGTTTAATAATTGATCATGAGGAACTGTCCATGAGCTAATTTTCTCTATAGTAGCACTGTGAAATACGTGCTGATTCAGAAGTTAGACCATTTCAAACACCTGTTTACCAAATAGCAGTATTGAATGCCGATTGAAACTTGAAGTGAATGTAATAGCCGATTCCTATCAAGGAACAACTCTAGTAAATAAGTAATTTTCTATTTCACAGAGCTTTGTATTCTGTCGCAGATATCACCACCAAGTTGGGTTTCACTTGCAAAAAATAATATTGCATGCATTAATTGTTGCATAGCTGGTAAATTTGTGAACGTGCTTTACATTCCCATTATATTGTGCACGCTGATGACGTGTTTGTACGTATTGAAGCGTAGCAAAGGGAATTTTGATCTTTAAACCACCGCGTTGAAAATGTTATAAAACAATTGTTTCTCGCGTCAGCTGCGCGTTTATCAAGATATGAAGGACTTGGGAATTTCTCTGAGAGCTTTAGAGCTGCCCTTACGGTTTCGCCTCGAGCAGCTTTTACGCGTGTTACTTGTTCCTCAAACTTGCCGCTAGATCTCAACCAGGAATGCATGCCTGACGCGTAAACTAGTTGTTAATTATCCATATTGACTTAAAAAAGTTTGTATGAGTATTTTTTTATCGGACGAGGCTGTATCAATTTGCGAGAGAAAAGTGGTTAAAGTATATTTTGGCGAAGTCATCACTTATAATTACAACATACCTTTGTAAAAATCAACTCTGAGTAACCGGCTTGCTTTGACGTACCTAGAGTGGATGAAATGTTCGATGTTAGATTAAGGACTGGGTAGTAAAACTTGGGAATGAGAGACAACTGTTGAATAACCTCAATTTATTCTATCAGAGCGGTGCAGTTATTTTGGTTTCTAATTATGACGTCAGGGAAGATTTCTACGCCAAACTTCCTCTAAGGCTTCTGATTGGTTAGAAACGCTAAGAGTCATTGATTTTCACTTGAATCCTCGAGGCACGTGATAAATTATTATGCTGAGCTAATAAAATTTTTTATTAACACAATTACTGTATTGAAACTGGATTAGGGAGCTGGCCATGGATGACTCGAGTTATACTCTGAGCCAGGAAAACAACAATCAATTGTTGTTACACCCGGTTTGTCAAATTTTCGTTAGTTTACGAGAAAGGAAGTAATATCGTCAGGAAGTGATGAAAATCTCTTGCGTTTTTGTCATCAATTTCTTTTTCAAAATTGCCTTCCTTTTTATTTGAGTGCTTGTCGTCACGCATTTGACGTCGAAGGATGTAATTAGAAGCCGTTCCGTCATCTAAAACTATTTGCATTCGAGGTACGAGAACGCAACCCCTATTTTCTTTGGGTTCCCTGTGCAGTGAACTGGCGAGATTTTGTGTCGACACACACGTGCCTCGCTTTGAGACGCTAGCACACGTTTGCCTCTGCAGCCTCTGGTCATGTAAAGTGTTATTCATCTTTTTCTCGATCGCTTCGTATTAAAAGCGTTGTTCATCTTTTCCTTGACCGTCTTCGCATTAATAGCGTTGTTCATCTTTTTCTCGACCGTTCGTGCTGCGTTGGAAACAGTTTTTCTCGCCCAGGAAATGGTATCTACTTTGTGACATTCGTTCACGGATCGAATATTGGCGATTCTCTGTGTACTTGAGGTTTGTTTATCGTTTTTCTACAGTGTTCAATTATGTCAAAAAAGTCAATGGGATACGTAGATATCATGTCAACAATGTCGAACAATGTGTTCTGCACACGGTACTTGTCTAAATTTATGAGCTCAGATGGACCATATCTTTACTTAATTCTCTTACAAATTACATCTTTTCGCTTTTAAAAGCTATTCGCAGCGTTGTATTCGCTTTTGTTTGTCACCAGTTTTGAAAATTATACTAGAAGTTGAATGTTGAAACTTTGACCTTTTCATCCCACTTATTCCGGTGCGTTGTATTCCTGTTAAGGTGTCACGCAACCGGGGTTTTACTGATACGCGCAGCTTTGACATCTCAATCAATAAACTTTTCAGAGGACTTTAATTTTCTGTTTCTCAATTTTTAGCCAATTTTATTGACATTCTACAGTGCAAAAGAATATCTTGAGGATCATGGTCAGTGTTTGACCTGCTGCCTATGCTTACATGTATTTAGCCCACTGTTACCTGTACACTGTATTTTTATTCTCATGCAAATAAAACTCATTTTCACAAGAAAGGTTTGGCACTTGGCCTCGTTTTGAGAGTGAGAGTTTCATGGAACCCAGAAATGGCTCGGATTAAGGCATATACGGGGCCGTAGGGGGGCATATTCTCGGTTTTTACATGACGTCACCAAAATTCAAAACTAAGAATTATCGATCCTCCTGAGTTTTTAATCAGTATTAGAGCAGCCATAAACTTAAATTTTTTTTTGCAAATTTTCACTTCGAAAGGGTTCTTGGTTTTGTGATAGAGTACCGCTTGAATTTCAAACCTGGAGCGTGACACAGCATGTACTTGGCGACCAAGAAAGCTGTTGGGGGATTTTGATCAGATTCTGAACTGTCCTTGTTTTAGGAAAAGTTTATGAGTTCCCCTCGAGGGATGAATCCATGCTTTTGTAGCAAAACTCGGTAATAGATGTTTCCGTTGATTTCCGGCAGCCATGTCTGAGGGGCATGCACTAACATGGGGTCACCATTCAAAACTCTGTAAATTTAGCCAAAACATTTCTCCGAATAATGTATCGCATGTGAAAATTTGCACAGACCTGAATCTTAGAGAGGGTCATTGTATATTTACCTTCTTTCATTTCCCAGATAAAAGCCACCCCCTCGGAAATCGCCACCTTTTGCACCCCTCTCCTGCCCTCGGAATTTACGTTACCTTCCTTGGGGAGGGGAGGGGGGGTAATGAATATTTTCTGGAACTCGTTTATTTGCAGTAATTTCCTTTAATATCATCATCATTTAATCATATTATATTCATCACATTCACGATTATGTGCAGTTTTACAAAATATCTCATACAAGCAGTTCCGAGTGTCTAAAATTCGTAATTTTCAACGAGAACAAATCTCACGTGGTCAGCCAAAGCGCATCAAAAGATAACAATTTTGAATCCTTTTGATTAACTTTAAGTTTGGTCATGAGACACTTCCAAAAAGAACCGAACGATACGTTATCGTTTTTTTTGTTTGTTTGTGTTTTTTTTTTGTCATGGAAGGGGGAGTTGGCGGTGGGGGGGGGGGGGGGGAATTAAGCATTATTTTTCGTTAATTACATCATCAGACGTAAAAACAGTCAAAGTAAAAAAGAAAATAATCAGTTCTTCGGAATACATTTTCTTATTCTGATTGAAACCATATAAAACTACCATACTGGGAGTTTTTTTTAAACTAATAATAAAGGTGACAAAAACAATGGCCAATTGCATGCAGAATGTTTCTGCGCTGTACTAATTACACTACAAAACTTGAGCCCGAAAACTCAGGGAGGATATAGATGTTGCTATTAACATATTTCTATGTAATAATTGGTCCTTCAGTTATGACAAAGTTCTATAATATACCTTTAAATGTTATTCTCCTATATTATGCTGCAGTTTCTTCTGTACATTTTCTTTTTTTCACTGCAACCTTCGCTGCCGTTTTAAATACATCAGTTTTTTAAGTCTTTATAGTTATAATATACTACATTTACGCCATGATTGAGGCCTGCGTGGCGTTCTTTTCAGGGAAGCCTTCGCGGCCGTTTCAAAGACGTCTCTGACTCCCTCTCTAGTTTTAGCAGAACATTCCATGTAAGAATAAGCTTTGATCCTTTCAGACATCACACGCCCCTCTTCGCTTGATACCGGCGCTTGCTTCAACTTCGATAACTCGTTCTTCACACTGTTGTCGTGTCTCAAATCTTTCTTGTTACCAACCAAAATGACTGGTATCGTATGGCCGCAGAAATGTCTTACTTCAGGAGACCATTTTTCCGGAATGTTCTCCAAACTATCCGGACTATCAATGGAAAAGCACATCAGGATAACATCGGAGTCGGGATAAGACAGTGGTCGCAGTCTGTCATATGTCTCTTGTCCGGCCGTATCCCATAAGGCAAGCTCCACCATTTTCCCGTTGACTTCAATGTCAGCGACATAATTCTCGAAAACGGTTGGAGTGTAAAATCCGGGGAATGCGTCTTGAGAAAACACAAACAGAAGGCTAGTCTTTCCACAAGCACCATCGCCGACGATGACTAACTTTTTCCTGATTTTCGACATGAAGGCTACAGTACTGCTTCTCAATATGCGGAAGAAATAGAAACAAGATCTTATTAGTAAATCTCTGCTTTGGGCTGTTTATTCATTGAATAAAAGTAAGTACTAGAACTATTACATTAGAATGAAGGAGAGCGGCGAGAGAGAGAAAAAGAGAAAGAAGTAAAATCCCCGGTTAGTAGAAGGTAGTAGAACTTGTAGCAGAAGTGGTTGGTTGATTAGAATACGCAGAGAAAAAAGAAGAAAAGAACTGTGGGGTTCAGACTCTTGATACCTTCCGCGAGGCGTGCTTGAAGGTCTCAACGGGGTTAACCGTCAGCTGTCGAAAAAGGTAAGTTTTTTCCCTTCAACCGTGAAAAATGCAGATTAACATAAAAAAGTTTCGAGTTATTTTAAATCTTATTATTTCAGCTGATCTTCACGGAATTCTGGCTTCTGAAGAATCTCTAACCTGGAAAAACCAGTTCCCATGTTCTCCAAAAACCTCCGTCTCTGTATATTACTGACAAGACCTTACAACTTGCCTATATTTGAAAAATTTTCGAAATTTTAACTGAAGTGAAAGGCGCCAATACAACCCCCCAAAACAGAACAAAAAGTTGATGTTATTTTAATTAATACAGAAGTTAACATTTACTTAAACTTAAAGTCTTGGACTAAAGTTCCACTTAAGCGCCGTCAACAGTCAAAATTGTCGTGCCTTGCTCACAGGTCTAACAGCTATTTTCTCCCATTCTACCTTCCAACATTTTCATTTTACGAACAGTTTAGTTATTGTATATGTAAGTAGACGCGATATCAACTTACCTATAAAGGCAAGAGGGCTTTCTTTCCTCACAGACGTAACTACGGTAGAAGATCTAACGGCTGAAGAACGGTGTACACCAAACCAAAGACTATTTCAATTGAGGAACACTTTCAGTGAGCCTTTTATTTATGCTATCGTAGTGCCTTGCTATTTTTAGCAGATGACGAAACCTTAGGGAAAATCCCAGGGATTTTATTCTTCTCGCTGATTGGTAAAAAATAATCAATTTTTTTACATGAATGAATGTAACCAATGGTAACTAATGTTCTATTCTGGACCAGCTTGTAAAACCCATATCGATTTTCGATTTCATCATCGAACGGTATATTTCTTTCGAGGATTAGTGACACAAACCTCTAGTTACTTTTGATACGTTTTCGTCAAAATATTTTGTATGGTCCTTGTAAGTGAGTAACTTTTTTTTCCCGACTCTGAAGAGTTTATTTCGCGCTCATTTAACAACATAACGAAGTTTTTGATTAGATAAACGTGTGCACTAAAAATAGCTACAGATATAACTTCGACCGGAATTGAAAACGGTCGCATTTTACATCGAGCATTTCGACACTACAATATGTTGCCCAGTATCCAGCCACTTAAAACAAAAACTCAATTTTTGAGGCGCCCTTTTCAGTTCTCGGTAAACGAAGTATTTCGAATGAAATCTGAACATTTCAACTTTAAGATGAAAGTTTACAGCTTGCGAAACAGTGGCAGAAGGCGCCGTTCTGTTCAGGTGAGTAAACGTTTCATGGCTAATATTTATGCTGTTTGCTGCGCAGCAAAAGTAGTGCTGTTCAGAAATGGGTTGGTAATATGTGATATTTTCAAACAAACTGTTTTATATTTAAAGTGAAGATACTTAAAGAAGTCATGTTCGCAGAAAATTTATTAATTCTTCTTGAAATTCAATTTGTTTGGAATAACAGAGGCCAGAAACATATTGATGTCAGATGCCCAGTATCCGGCCAGTTTTTTCTTTGCTGTACAGAATCGATGAATTAGCTGGGTCAGATAGATTCCTGGCTGCGTACATTATCCGTATAAAATTTATTTCATATCTATAACTATAATTAAAGCTTAGGATATGTGATATAATCGTAAAATATAATTCTACTCAACTCCGTATGGAAATTTTCTTCACTCATTCATGCAGAGGCGAGTTGATTTCGTGTACACGGCTTGTTTCGCGTGACAGTGCATAAGTCTACATATAACCGGAAGCGTTGGAGTTGAACCGGGAATTCTCATACTTTCCCCAGTTGTCATGACTGCTAGAATGGGGTTGCAACGGTCTGAAAAATGTCTCACAGGGATTGAGAGATGCGAAAGAAGGAGGAATTAGTTCTAGAAAAGCAGGTCAAATGCGGGGACTGAGCATGAAGAAATCAACACTAAACTCAGATCAGACTAAATAGGAGAATGACCTTAGTTGGACCGTCGGATTGAGGTCCCTTCGCCTGTTTGTTTGTATGCTTGTTTTTTTTTTTTAACAAAAATGAAGAAAAACAGACAGGTTTGCAGATGGGCTAAGTGAGCTTGCAAACCGCGGCTTTGGCTTGTCCACGGATGCGTTCCTTAAATCAGTGAAAAAGCTCCTAGACAATGAAGTGAGAACTATCCCATTTAACAGCCGCTCGCGTTCCTAAACCATATCCCAGTCATTTGTTATGTCAGGAGCCGCTCCTGGTTATGTTTTATTTCACGATGCTAGGTTCCCAGATCGATTTATATTTTTGGAATCGCGATGGAAACAAAGGCAAAAAAATCATCCTGTCTTTTGTCATATTAAGGACTGAATCAGGGCTGAATAGATTGTCTCTGGGCCAAATTTTAGAATTCTTGTGACAAAGAAAGGAAAACTGTGAAAGGTTTGAACCCAGGAGTCATTTCAAAAGGTTGAGTATGATCGTCCGGGTGAACGTAGTCCTGAATAGGACTGTTGTTGTTGACAGTGACTGACGTTTCGACAACCTGTGCGGTAGTTATCTTCAGAGTCAAAGTGAGTTGTATTACGTCAGTTGATGGTATTATACTCTGGTTATTGATCTGATTGGTCAATTATGTCGCGATGTTATTGTTATTACATTTTACAACTCACTTTGACTCTGAAGATGACTACCGCACAGGTTGTCGAAACGTCAGTCACTGTCAACAACAACAGTCCTATTCAGGACTACGTTCACCCGGACGATCAAACTCAACCTTTTGAGAGAAAGGAAAGTTATTGCGGCAATGGTAAACTGAAGTGGCCGGATACTGGGCAACAGACTGTATATCAAGGAAATGTCTGCATGTAGCGTTTGAATCTAGACTGCTTGCAGTCCGCCTTTTCTCTCAAAATCCGTCTAGTTCTTGATCTCATCAGGCGCGTGCTTAGGTTTTGCGTGTAGTAACTATGCAAAGAAAAATAAGAGAGTGCTCGCAGTCTACGTTTGAATCTCATAATCAAGACTTCTTGATGTATAATAAGTGAAAAAAGGTTTATAAGTTCCCAGACAAACGCGTTTGTGATGACTTTTTTTTTGTGCAAAAATCTCAACTGAGTCGGGCTCAGTCGGGCATAGTTTCGTAACTGATTGCGTTACAAGTGACGTGACCAAGGGACTACGTGCTTTCAGTCATAACGTCATTTCCGTGTGCTGCACCTTCCCTTTGTAGAAAGAAGACAATACACACCTTTACGGTAGCTTT
Source organism: Porites lutea (assembly GCF_958299795.1). Lineage (NCBI taxonomy): Eukaryota > Metazoa > Cnidaria > Anthozoa > Scleractinia > Poritidae > Porites > Porites lutea. The sequence goes on along the minus strand of NC_133205.1, from coordinate 2,408,475 downwards.
TAAAATAAAATTACTCTTTCCTTTTTTTTCTTTTTTTTTAAAATCCAATTATTGAATTACACGCAACTGGTCACCCACACAAAAAAGGCAAACAAATGTTGGTGTTCGAAATCAGGACCCCATATCACGATGAGTTCCTATGGCTTGGAAGTGCCTAGTCTGCTACTCAGCATGTAAAAACGGCTGAGAAATAGACAACCAGTTTCTTTCAAAAGCTTTCTTGAATTTGAAAGTCCATTCAGAACGGTGGTGCCACTCAGTTTGTTTACGCTGATGGACCGATTACGTAATGACGCGTCATTCTGTCGGCAGGGGATTCCCCAATCATTCATAGTCCGTGCGTAATTAATGCATATAATCAAAGCCTCGGTTTGGTTGCGGCTCCTCGGTGCAGAGTGTAGCTCGAATCCTGTTTGGACTGAAGTGGTGTTTGTTGTCAAAAAATCTAGGTGCACCTAATAAGTGCCCGTGCTTTTTTGTGAGTGATAAACAAGCGCTGATTTACATTCGACGGTTGCATTCAAATTTCTTATGGAAACTTTCATCTTACTTTGTAGATTTGCTTAACCCGTGACAAGCGCGCCAGTGACACGCTTTGTCTCGTCAAGAAAAGGGAAGGATTTGGTTCAGATTAGTTGGCATTCTAATGATGACCAAGACTAAGGTACATGTATGTAGAATTGACTCTCAGAAGCAGAGCAGTGTATAATTAAGTTTGTAAGCCAGTTTAGCTTGAGCTTTGATGCAGCCTGAGAGATCGCTCGGAGGAACACAGAGAGATTTTCAATGATATGGACTGATATTTCCATGAACTCTTTGGAGCACAATCACGCAGGATCCAAAAAAAAATCTTTCACAGATGACTGATATACTGATCGAGAAAAACTTGTACATGAAGGAGCTAAAAACAATTTTTAATTACATTAATTCTGATTGTCGTCACACTCTGTATACTGTTTGCATCAGCTCGCTGTAGCCGGTTTCATGATCGGACGTGGATGATTGCCATTGGCTGCTATTCTGATCACTTGTAAACATACCGTGTGTTACTCGCTGTTGGCAAAACAATAAGAAGTATTCAATCACATTTTGCAGCCTCCATTTACAGTTAGTAACTGATTATGGTTACTCGAAGAACAAAAACGAGAAAAAGTTAATTGTTTGTTTTTCTTTGCAAAGTTTAATATGCATTTTTCCCCTGATTTTCGAGTTAAATGATCGGCCTCATCGACCGGAAGGTCCGGTGTAAACCAGGGGGCGGGGTGGGCTCCCCCCCCTGAACTTTATTAGCATTTGCAACTTGGAGACACGCAGTAAACGTCCTACGAGATCTGCATAATTCTTTACATCATACGAAAGCCCAGTTCAATAGTTGTTTATTTATTCATTTATTTGTTAAAAAGCAAGCTTACCTTCTCACAGACTTTCTTTAAAACTTTGGCCTATTTCTTGGCACGGTTTCGGGATATAAACAGATGTTTTCCCCGCAGATACTGCTCAAAAAGTAGATAACATCCTTCTAGCGATGTATTTAAATGATCGGCCTCATCGACCGGAAGGTCCGGTGTAAACCAGGGGGCGGGGTGGGCTCCCCCCCCCCCGAACTTTATTAGCATTTGCAACTTGGAGACACGCACTAAACGTCCTACGAGATCTGCATAATTCTTTACATCATACGAAAGCCCAGTTCAATAGTTGTTTATTTATTCATTTATTTGTTAAAAAGCAAGCTTACCTTCTCACAGACTTTCATTAAAACTTTGGCCTATTTCTTGGCACGGTTTCGGGATATAAACAGATGTTTTTCCCAGCAGATACTGCTCAAAAAGTAGATAACATCCTTCTAGCGATGTATTTTGCGTATTCTTGCATCTCATCCGTTTAGTTAGTTAGAAATTCAGCTACTTCGCTGACTTCGTCTTCGGATATAAAGCCGTGAACGCCATTTTCTTTTTCAATTCAATCTGGAATGAACAGCTAGGCTGCCTCGCCTGGAAACGAGGTTGATCGATGGTATATCCATCCTCGGAGACCCAGGGGCAGTCAGTCGGGTCGAGAGAAAAGGCGCGACGAAAGTTTTCAAGTACGGGCGAAAGAGCCCCTGGGTACCGACTCTTAACGAACCATTTCCAAAAATTCAAACGGATGCCACCTCCTGATTGGGCACAAAAAAACCTTTGTATTATTGTGCCCAATCAGCGAACAGCATCTCCTGAGTTCTTTTCATGTGTTCGTACACGACGGCTATTATCTCGCCATACTTGTCTGGTTCGTTCACCAAGGTTGTGCGTGCATATTCGCAAGGGAAACTTTCACTTTCTGCTTCCCTAAACAGAAACGAAGGAACTATCGATGACTCGGAAAAACGTTTCGGATGACTATTCCCATTTGCGACAGGAAAATTCTGCTTCTGATCATCAGAAGGTATCGTAAATAACGTAAATAGAAGGCGTGATCGATAAAAGCTTGAATTGAATACGTCTTGAAAGCTCAAGCTTTAAAATACCCTCACATGCGTTTCCATGTGTTAGTTTTCGGAAAGACAGTATTTTCAAATGGACGGGGATATTCTGTAACTGAAAGTTTTCTGATTGCGTGCATTTCTTTGATGAACGAGCCAGACAAGTATGCACGCACGCATGCATTCCCACAGGTAAAGTATACATGCATATGAAGAAGGCCTAATAAATTACCCGCGATAAGTAGGTTACGCTACGCAATTGTGATTTACGGAGAATCATGTTAGTAGTTAGCTTTTAACCGATGACGAACATAAGTGTGGTTGTGAGTTTTTGGATTAAAAAAAGAGGAATATTAGTGGCGAATTTGGAAAGATTTACCAGGCTGTGTTCAATGAAAATTTAAGTGAAAATGATGCTCTGCCTCGTGCAGTTTGTGCCAGCTGCAAATACCAAATTGAAAAGGCATGGCAAAAGTCAAGAAAAGCAGAAGAACAGTCATTTCAGTACTTGTCATTGTTAAAAAGAAAACTCACCCAGTCTCCTTTGTCATCAAGTTGTGGTGACAAGCTAACAAAGCACAAGAAGAGCTGGATAAATTCAGTTTAGATGCGCATTCTTACAATTTTTAGGTCAAGTCAAAAATTTATTCGAAATAGTTGGTTCAGTATGGCCACATAAGGTTTCTCCTAAGAGATTACTAAGGACTACAATTTTAAAAGATGGATACAACTCTTTTTCATTTGACCCCACAACAATGGCCTCAAATGCATGCCCTATACTATTAGTAAATAGGATATTATGTTAGTTGGTTGTCATTACAAGTTTCCCTAATCCCTAATAGTGTTACACTCAGTTACAAACAGCCTTAATTTTGGCTTCTTTTACCTTAAAAAGATGAAAAAATTTGTTGGCCAGACAGTGCAAGTGAGTCATTTTAAATTTTCAAAACCTAATAGTGGCTATCAACTCTCCAAGCCAATTTTCTTAAAAATCTGTCAGAAAGAAAAAATTATTAATTGACTTTGTAGGGGCAAATGAAAAAGCTAGTTTCTAGCATTGACGCAGGAAAGTGATCTTTTAAAACTGTAAGAGCTATTTTGCATCACTTAAACCATGCAAGTCAAATCAATCACTGACTTCTATCAGTCTCTGTCCCTACTGGCTGATAACAGGGACCCACCTTTCACGGTCTTTCATTCAAAACAAGAACAAATGGTACAAAGAATTTTAAAAAAAAAAACTGAATTTTTATATTAACGGAACAGCCCCATGTCCCACAGAAAAACACATTTTGTCAAATTCTTTAAGAGGAGGGCATATCAAAGCCAAATCCAGCTGTAGGTATTGAAATATCATATCCTTAGAAAAGTCATTATTCTTTGCAAAATATACTGTTATTATCAAGATACACAGCATATGTGGATGAAAGGCATTGATACGGAAAGTCCTGACAAGTAAAATTATATATTAACTACTGCTCCAGACTTTCTTGTTGTAGGTCTGTAAAGACCTCAGAAAGACAATCATACACTTTGAATGCATGCTGTACACTCAGAGTAATGCTGCCTCTGAATATGCACCATCTCTACCAGCTCTTCCCATTTCTTAAACATATGATTCTAGGTCAGGGGGAGGACCATAGTTTATAACATGGTGTAAACCCTTTTAATATGTCTACCCCCATTCTAAGGGCTTGTACACTTCTTTTCAGCACCATATGGGTGGTACGCCTTGTCCAGCAAACTGCTCATGAAAAATTGGTAGAGCTCACCACATGTTTTATAGTCTCGGACATACAGTAATGTCCACAGACATGCAATGTTCTTTTCGTTTAACGCCGTGGCAAGCCATGTAAAGTTGACAGAAATTTCACTGGTAACCTTCAAAACAAGCAGCTTGATGTTCTCTCTGTTTGGACTAACTGATATTTCCAGACATTTCTTTAAACTCAAACTTTTAATGATTTTATCTCTGGTCAAGGGTGAAGCAGTGGCTGTAAGTGCTAAAAACGAAACTTGCTTTGGCAAAAAAGACCTGATCTCACCAACAAGACCACCCCACTTTCTGAATGGCTCCTTTCCATCCTGTATAATCATAAGATATTGAATAATTCCAAGAACACTATTAGGCATGAAAATGTACATAATTTTGTGTAAGAAATGCGGAAACAGTAGACAACTACAACATAGTATTTAGCAATTCCTGATAGGGGTCTAACTATGACTGTCCACTTCAAAAAAGATATATTAAAGGAGCATGATTAAAAAAAAACTGGCCATGGTTTTGAGTTAGTGGGTAGCAAAACATCACAAAGACAATATTATGATGGAGGTAACATTGTGGCAGGCTTTATGATCCTTGCTTCCAGTATACAATGTACTGTATATACTGTGACATTTTGACCACCTGAGAGCTTACATTAAGTACATGCAATGCAATTAATTTCTTCAGATATAGGAAACTGTACCTTTCCTACTAGAGAAGACCAACACCTATAATGTACATCTGTCATGTCACTCATGAGAGAATGTTTCCTCTTTACAGTAAGAAAATTGGCTAGGAGAGTTGATAGCCACTATTAGGTTTTGAAAATTTAAAATGACTCACTTGCACTGTCTGGCCAACAAATTTTTTCATCTTTTTAAGGTAAAAGAAGCCAAAATTAAGGCTGTTTGTAACTGAGTGTAACACTATTAGGGATTAGGGAAACTTGTAATGACAACCAACTAACATAATATCCTATTTACTAATAGTATAGGGCATGCATTTGAGGCCATTGTTGTGGGGTCAAATGAAAAAGAGTTGTATCCATCTTTTAAAATTGTAGTCCTTAGTAATCTCTTAGGAGAAACCTTATGTGGCCATACTGAACCAACTATTTCGAATAAATTTTTGACTTGACCTAAAAATTGTAAGAATGCGCATCTAAACTGAATTTATCCAGCTCTTCTTGTGCTTTGTTAGCTTGTCACCACAACTTGATGACAAAGGAGACTGGGTGAGTTTTCTTTTTAACAATGACAAGTACTGAAATGACTGTTCTTCTGCTTTTCTTGACTTTTGCCATGCCTTTTCAATTTGGTATTTGCAGCTGGCACAAACTGCACGAGGCAGAGCATCATTTTCACTTAAATTTTCATTGAACACAGCCTGGTAAATCTTTCCAAATTCGCCACTAATATTCCTCTTTTTTTAATCCAAAAACTCACAACCACACTTATGTTCGTCATCGGTTAAAAGCTAACTACTAACATGATTCTCCGTAAATCACAATTGCGTAGCGTAACCTACTTATCGCGGGTAATTTATTAGGCCTTCTTCATATGCATGTATACTTTACCTGTGGGAATGCATGCGTGCGTGCATACTTGTCTGGCTCGTTCATCAAAGAAATGCACGCAATCAGAAAACTTTCAGTTACAGAACATCCCCGTCTATTTGAAAATACTGTCTTTCCGAAAACTAACACATGGAAACGCATGTGAGGGTATTTTAAAGCTTGAGCTTTCAAGACGTATTCAATTCAAGCTTTTATCGATCACGCCTTCTATTTACGTTATTTACGATACCTTCTGATGATCAGAAGCAGAATTTTCCTGTCGCAAATGGGAATAGTCATCCGAAACGTTTTTCCGAGTCATCGATAGTTCCTTCGTTTCTGTTTAGGGAAGCAGAAAGTGAAAGTTTCCCTTGCGAATATGCACGCACAACCTTGGTGAACGAACCAGACAAGTATGGCGAGATAATAGCCGTCGTGTACGAACACATGAAAAGAACTCAGGAGATGCTGTTCGCTGATTGGGCACAATAATACAAAGGTTTTTTTGTGCCCAATCAGGAGGTGGCATCCGTTTGAATTTTTGGAAATGGTTCGTTAAGAGTCGGTACCCAGGGGCTCTTTCGCCCGTACTTGAAAACTTTCGTCGCGCCTTTTCTCTCGACCCGACTGACTGCCCCTGGGTCTCCGAGGATGTGGTATATCATAACCTATGCACCTATCAGTGTTAATCTGGAGGGGAGAGGGAGGTGGGGCAAAGGCCGGGGATTAGACAAAAGAAGCTAGCCCGTGGTGGGACTTTTGACTATTGCCAAGTCCCAGAGGTTTGGGACTTCTGAATTTCCTCCAATCACAGAGGCCATCTTGGATCATCTTATTCTAATGAATAGATCCATTCAAGCGATGACCCTTAAAAAAATTAGTTTCTGCAAATGAAAACCTGAACGGCTGAGAAAAACGAAACGCAACCACTGGGTTCACAGTTTATGAAAGTTCACAATAAAAGTTCGAAAATGTAGAGCTTCTAATGAAAATGGAAAACATCATGCGATCAATTTTAAAGGTCTGCTCCATAAAGTTTAGAAAGATTGCATTCTGTGGCACTCCAATAAAAGTAAGTTGACAAAGTTGGTGCATTATACCATCGAATCGATGGGATATTGCTCGATGGTAAATTGCTTGCATCTTGCAAATACGGTAAGCGCCAATTCGGGTGTTCGACATCAAATTTCATAAAAATTCCTCTGCCAATAAATTAAACGCACGGCTAAGTCCGTCTGTTTCCTGCGGTTTTGATTCATTGAGTTCACGTTTTGTAAGGCAGTTCATGCGCACTGTAAGCAAAGGAGTTGTGGTATTTTCATAAAGATTGCTTTCCTCCAGCTACCCAAGCATGTCCGGTCTCCGTAATCCTATCCATAACGTAGTTTTTACGGACTTAATTTAAATTAGTAGATGAATGACGTGGATACTTGATTATCGGATTGATTAAGCCTCGATCCCGTGAAATATTTGTTTTTCCATTGATCCGGGAAATCAAAATTCTTTGGCTCTTCAACGCTTGGTATTAAGTTGCTTGTTATACAACATATTACTTTTTAGAATTTTTTTTAATGAGGACACTTGCTCCAGAAGAAACTGTAATCAACCCATTGCAGAGTCTTAATCAATGCAGTTACTTTTTTTTGCGAAATCGACGAGGGATAGTGACTAGGAAGTGCGTGAACATATTTGAAATTCGAATTCGACACATACTCGTAGGGAAAAGACGGAAGCCGCTTTGATCCTGTCTGTTTCACGGTAAGTTTATCTATCATATCAGTTCTCCTTTTGTGCGACCGTACGATATAATTTAATATTAAAAAAATGTTTAGATCACTCGAAATACTTAGTGACCGAAACGTATTTTTTACACTCCATGCTGGGAACATTAAATTTATATTCAGGAGCTTAAGCAAAACGTACTACCGCTTCATGGATGAGTATTGCTAATGAAATGCAAACTGATAATAATCTAATGAAGCCCGAGTAATTACCATGAATGAAATCAGAGGAAATGTGATCTGGCGTTTAGTCATTATCAGTGCTCTTTGGATTTTTTATATATTTAGTTGTGTTGAGTTGCGATGCGATGCTTGCAGGAAACAATACCGAACACGAGACCAATATACAATATGCCAGCTTGAAATAGCGATATGAACTGCGCAGAACGGGAACTTAAAACTGTTCTCATAATCAAACTGCGCAATACTTTGGTTAGAGAGGTTTTCCCTTTTTTTCTTTTTGAACAAAGCTTCAGACTAGCGATGCAATAAGAAACGAAAGGGGAAATGAAAGGGATCAAATTTCACGCTCGAAAACTACAAGAGAAAAACTTGAAATATAGGGTGGATTCATTTGCAGCATACGCGTATACTAGCTTTCGCATTTGCCCACAACGGCCAAATGCGACAACCGTACGCGTATGTTACAAAACCAAGCAAAAAGCATGGCTCAGCCCCAATGTTAATCAACTGATTTTTGATTTCTAAGAATTTCAATTTCTGGTGGACTGTTCCATGGTTGTACTCCTCTGTATTTGAGAGAGAATTTCCATAATTTGTTCTTGGATAATTACTTTATGTTAGACGCAAATAGTGTATTGTAATTAATAAATATGTTAAGTTAAACTTTCATTCTTTTGAAGGGGGTCATAAAATGAATGCTGTGGGTAATTTATCAATGAAATATGAAAGCATAAAAAGAGCTGTTATTAACAGTGATGTATATATTATGTTTGCAAATATTCATTAACTTCAGTGATTGAAAAATTAGTTTCGATTCTTCCCCAAGTTGTGCAAACTGAATTTCATAATTCATTAATGTTACAGCGCGCAGACGCAGAGAAAACACAATATTCTTTGGTGGGCAAAGTTGGGCAGGGAATATACCCGCAAGGCTCGGATAAAACCCACCGACCGGATGATGACCGAATGAGGGGCCTCGGTACATGGCGCCATACCGAGGGGGTGCCTCATGCCTGTACTGCAAGGGAGGGCATAGTTCACGCGTGAAAACGCATGGCCGGCATAATGTCCTTGGGCCAAGTTAACCAAGTCCAGCAAATCCTATAGCCCCCCCTCCCTGACGGGGCTTCAGCACAGGGCTGAAGGGGTGCCGCAGGCAGCAATTCCCCGCCCTTAATGATTTTATTAAACGTCTCTGAATCTACAGACAAGAGAGAGTGCAAATGCAGTGAACAAATGTAAGAAGGTTAAGGAAGGCAAGAAACAGAGAAAAGGGGAGGGTGGGAGGGGAAAAAACTTTGGTGCTGCTCAACTTGCAGCCTTCAAAGAAAGTGGCGATTGAACGGACTGGCGCAGAATAAGACAAAGAGGCAGGCAGCCAAATAAGGAGATCGCGTGTTTGGGATAAACCGCAGTAGCGATGCAGGCTCAATAGTTGTTGCTTGCCAACATTAACCTTTATTTTATGCTAAAATATCAATAATATCTTTTTTTGCATGAAAAAAAAGGTTGAACCCTTGTAGGATATGTACTGGTCCATGTAATATTAGAATATAATAAGTTTTGGATATATCATTGTATTATAGAATCACGCTTTTGAGAGAAAAAACAAAATGCCTTGCTTTTGCAGTTACTCCAGTCATTTTGGATATCTTAGATGCTTATGACACCTGATTAATATGATGCTTGTAAGTAAGATCATCATCAATAATGTCAATCATAGAAGTTTTCAGTGTATGTTGTGCTTCAATTTCCATCAATTATTATTGTTCTTTAATTCAATGACTTTTTCTTCTTTGCTTTGAAAACCATTAGGTGAGTTTTATTTACATTTATGAAGAGCTTATCTGCGGAAAACCATATTGTAGTGTTATTTGATTCTTGATTCATGTTATTATGAAGTTAGTACCATAAATTTTCATCACTGAAAAATTTGTATCGTCCGCAAAAAGAATGAATTTTGAAAACTGGAGCTCTGACAAATGTCAATGTAAATTAGATAAGAAAATAAAATTCTGATGTCCTCTAAACGTGAGAAGCTACTCAGTACGCTATATTCTAAGGGGAATCATTTTACTGTTTGTTTTCTCTTGACATCTTCGTCCGGTGTTATGACTGTAACCGGTTACCATATTTATATTTACTGTTAATAGTCTTTAAGCAACCCAGCCGGAGGAAATTAACTCAGCGTTTCTTAACGGTTACCTCAGAGCATAACTTCAGTTTGCCAGCGAATTCCGAGTATTACTATCTGTACTGTTCCCTTTCTTAACGATCACATGATGATGAAGTTCAGGGGCGTAGCCAGGATTTTTCAAAGGGGGGTCACAGGGTAATGGGTTCATGATAACCGTCACGAATATAGGGACATTCCATGACCACTTTGCCCACTATGAGAAAGTTAATGTTTGGTGTAGTTGGCGCAGTTAGAGTAGTTGCTGTAGTTGCTGTAGCTGGTGTAGTAAGTGTAGTTGGTGTAGTTAGTGTAGTTGGTGTAGTTAGTGTAGTTGATGTAGTATGTGTAGTTGGTGTAGTTTGTGTAGTTAGTGTAGTTGGTGTAGTATGTGTAGTTGGTGTAGTATATGTAGTTGGTGTAGTATATGTAGTTGATGTAGTTAGTGTAGTTGGTGTACTATATGTAGTTCGTGTAGTATGTGTAGTTGGTGTAGTTGGTGTAGTAGCTGTAGTTGGTGTAGTATGTGTAGTTGGTGTAGTTAGTGTAGTTGGTGTACTATATGTAGTTGGTGTAGTATGTGTAGTTGGTGTAGTTGGTGTAGTAGCTGTAGTTGGTGTAGTATGTGTAGTTGGTGTAGTTAGTGTAGTTGGTGTACTATCTGTAGTTGGCGTAGTATGTGTAGTTGGTGTAGTTTGTGTAGTATATGTAGTTGGTGTAGTAGCTGTAGTTAATGTAGTATCTGTAGTTGGGGTAGTATAGGTAGTTGGTGTAGTTATGTGTAGTTGGTGTAGTAGCTGTAGCTGGTGTAGTATATGTAATTGGTGTAGTAAGTGTAGTTGGTGTAGTTGGTGTAGTTAGATAGTGTAGTTGATGTAGTTAGTGTAGATAATGGAGTATGTGTAGTTGGTGTAGTATGTGTAGATGGTGTAGTATATGTAGTTAGTGTGGTAGCAGTAGTTGGTGTAGTATGTGTAGTTGGTGTAGTATATGTAGTTGGTGTAGTTAGTGTAGTTCGGGTAGTTAGTGTAGTTAGTATAGTTGGTGTAGTATATGTAGTTGGTGTAGTTTCCGTAGTTGGTGTAGTTGGTGTAGTTTCCGTAGTTGGTGTAGTTAGTGTAGTTAATGTAGTATATGTAGTTGGTGCAATATTAGTAGTTGGTGTAGTATATGTAGTTGGTGTAGTTAGTGTAGTTGGTGTAGTATATGTAGGCAGTGTAGTATGTGTAGTTGGTGAAGTTAATGTAGTTGGTGTAGTATAATTATGTAGTTGGTGTAGTGTATGTAGTTGGTGTAGTTTGTGCAGTTGGTGTAGTTTGTGTAGTTAATATAGTTAGTGTAGTTGGTGTAGTATGTATTGTTGGTGTAGTATGTGTAGTTGGTGTAGTTAGTGTAGTTGGTGTAGTGTATGTAGTTGGTGTAGTATGTGTAGTTGGTGTAGTATATGTAGTTGGTGTAGTATATGTAGTTGATGTAGTTAGTGTAGTTGGTGTACTATATGTAGTTCGTGTAGTATGTGTAGTTGGTGTAGTTGGTGTAGTAGCTGTAGTTGGTGTAGTATGTGTAGTTGGTGTAGTTAGTGTAGTTGGTGTACTATCTGTAGTTGGCGTAGTATGTGTAGTTGGTGTAGTTTGTGTAGTATATGTAGTTGGTGTAGTAGCTGTAGTTAATAGGGACTTTAAGATCCACTACGGCGAAGCTCTGGTACGGCGGATGCAACCGAAAGAGACTGGGCCGACTACGGCGTCTCCCGCCAAAACTCGAATTGATTAAGTTTTGTGTAGTACGGCAAAGTCAAACTCGATGTAAACAAATCAGACTTGGCTCCAAGTTTTTTGGTTGTGGTATGTTTATTTAGAAGAAATGGTTTCTTGGAAAGAATTGAGAGAGCTTATAGTGCTCTACTACGACATGAAAGTCCTCAATGACGCCGAATTTCTCTTACTGTACGACCTTTACAGCCCACAAAACCTGGACTTGCCGTGTGACTTGTATCCACATTTCGACCTCCAAAACCTGACCGAAGATGAATGTGTGGCCGAATTTCGGTTCAGGAAAACTGATATCCCAAGGCTTTCTCAAGCTTTGCGGATTCCTGATGTTATAATTTGTCACCAAGGAACAATTTGTGAAGGAACTGAAGGACTATGCATGCTTTTGAAGCGGTTGTGCTACCCTTGCCGATACAGCGATATGGTCCACTTGTTCGCTAGGCCGGTTCCTGTATTGTGTATGATTACAAATCAAGTTTTGGATTATATCTATCAAGCTCACAGCCATCGCATTCTGCAGTGGAATCATCAGCAACTAAGCCAAGCCAATCTTGAAAGATTTGCCGAAGTTGTTCACCGAAAAGGAGCCCCACTTAATAACTGTTTTGCTTTTGTTGATGGGACAGTTCGTCCTATTTGTAGGCCCGGCACTGTCAACCAGAGGTTGCTTTACAATGGACACAAACGTATCCATGGAATCAAGTTTCAGTCTGTTGTTACCCCAGATGGAATGATTGCAAATATGTATGGCCCTGTTGGTAAGTTGTTTTTTTTTTTAGAAAATGGAATCTGGGGTTTATAGGGTGAGGAGGCAACTGTTTAAGTGTATTTTTTTTCTTTTGATCTTGAGAAATCGCTTGAAATGAAGCTTCTTGGAAACACACAACTCCTTTTTATGAGAAATTAAAAAAGAGAAACTCTTACAAATTAAAACACTTCACTTTCATTACCTCATAGCCAAGCTGACTATGTCGTAATAAATATATCAATGAACAAATAAATAGTTTCATTTTTTCCTGAATTGTTATAGTTACAAGAAAAATGAATGAAATATCCCTGTGAGACCCTTGATGCTTCAACGTTCTTTTAACAAAATGTTATAAGACTTTTTCACTTATCTGACTGAACTTTAACACTCCTCCTGTCCATGAATTTTGTTGCAGAGGGAAGAAAGCATGATGCAGGTATACTTGCTGAGTCTCACCTTTTGGATGATCTCCGTCAGTATGCCTTCAGCCTGGCGGGACAACCACTTTGCATTTACGGGGATCCTGCTTACCCCATCCGTGTACACCTTCAATGTCCATTTAGAAATGGAGTTTTAACCCCACAGATGGAAGCTTACAATACTGCTATGAGCTCAGTGAGAACAAGTGTTGAGTGGCTCTTTGGAGACATAATCAATTACTTCAAGTTTCTGGACTTTAAAAAGAACTTAAAGTTGGGACTGAGTAGTGTGGGGAAAATGTACATCGTCAGTGCTATCCTTAGAAATGGGCTAACATGTCTATATGGAAACACAACCTCAGATTTTTTCCAGTGTAATCCTCCCAACCTTGAAACTTATTTTGCATAAGTGCTACAGTTTAGGCTGACTGTTTTGAAAATTATCTTTAATAATTCAAGCATTATGGTTTTATGGTGTAAATTAGCAACACAGCAATGAAACCAAGAGCACTTAGACATTCTGAGAAGTTTAGCTGGATTTAATGAGAACTGTTGGAAACATGTTGGGGTCACAGCATCAGTTCTCAAGGGTGACAAACCTCAACATGCTACGTATAC